>NC_090195.1:29297243-29597243 GCF_024679245.1 Pseudorasbora parva
GTCAGTTTACTGGTTTGCATGTAAACAGGGGAAAACTGATTATTTCAATAAGCTGATTTTGTGAGTTATCAGCTTACTGGTGTGCATGTAAACGCACCCACAGTCCACAGCTGTTAGTTCACTAGTGAAATAAACTCTTAACTCTTTACTAAATCTAGTAGATAAATAATAAGTACCAAAAAGATGCAAGGCGGAAGATGGGCCAGGCCCAGTTATGAAGGGGCCCCACTAAGGTGCTATATGCATAGAGGTCTTTCAGGGACTATGCTTACCACTGGTTACATAGACGATATCCCATCTATTAAAATGTGGTCTCAGTTCCTGTTAAATTTAACAATAAGCAATATAACAATACTATTATTGGAAGACAACTTTTTCGTTCAGAAAATTCAAGAAGACTTTTACAGAAAATTCATGGAGTATACAGACAGTTACAGAGCGTCGCAAAAAAAAAAACAGCACTCATCTTTTACAGTCCCTCATGAACCAAACGTATGACGCGTTCACACCATCATAACCTTAATTACAAGATGGCAACCTGTGAAATTTCTACCCGGAGCGGTTCAAGTGCTCAGACTCGGGTTTACAGTATGTGTTTCTAACCTTTGTCTATACTATCAATGCCAAAATGAATCTGCAGCAGTCAGGCAGCAGAACTAGAGCTCTGCAAGTTGTTTAGAGACAACATGAGATAATTTAACGGGGTCCCTCATATTGTGACACTTTGCAGACTCTGCTGTGTGTGTTCACGTGTTTTGAAGAAGACGTGGCTTTGGAAAGCATTCTGTAGGGATGGTGGGATCTGATGCTTTGAAAGCTTGCTATCGCTATCCTCTCCGAAATAGAGGGTATGGCAAAAGAGTGGCAAAAGAGCTGCTTGACTGGATTTAATAGGGGAAACGGCAAAAACTTGAGTAAAAAAAAAAAACATTATCAGTTTAAACTGCAGGTTGGAGTTGATATAGTGTTCCTTACAACTTGGCAATGATCCAGTGATCCATGGAAATTGAAATGCAGCCAGCAATCATGTTTCCTGATATTTATATGCAAGATGGTATACATTTAATTGATGATATGTCAATTCAATATATAATGATACGCTTTTACCCAAAAATTCAACATACTGAGACAAATGCCTGGATTCCAGTTGTTTTAGTCTTTAAAGTCTTTAAAACTATACCTATATTTCTTGTCAAATCTATTTGTACAGTAAATCTCAAAGTTCTATCTAAAATGGGAAAGTGGGAATGGGAATCTAAAAATTCACTCTGAAAACCAATGCTTTGCCACTCTTTGCTGGTATAACAGCAGTAACTTTGACCAATGGTTCCGTCACATGCATACCCTTAATTGCCTTCCCTACCTTTTAGAGGAACATGTATCATCATTGAGAGTTAATGGGAGACCAGCCGCTGATAGTATACTGTACTGATGGAACCATTTCTAAGCATGCTGCTTCAGAACGCTACTCAGAGCTGCCTTTAATTATCATCTCTGTAGTTCCTCAGATGCAACAGACAAACAAGGATTTACTTGCAGCTATGAAGAGAGAAAAAAGGCAAACGAGACTTCTACTGTGTTGCCAAGTCTTTAGCTGGCCAGACAAAGCTCTTACTGTTCACAGTCTCTTAGCAGCCACTCCATGCACTGGTCTAGGTAGCAGCACTTCAGCCTCCCACGCTCAGGGTCAGCTCCAACAAGACATGTTCGTGATAACACAACTCAAAACATTCAGTGTAGAGCTGTGATGAAAACAGTGAACTCCAGACCTGGCCTGCTGGCCCATTAGTGTGCTGCACTGATGTTCTAATCTAATTTGGCCACATGCTGGCAGTGCGGTCTGTCTAATAGGCATCCAGAGGAATAGGGAAGAGTGAGAAATGCTTTAAAGACGGGAATATCCACTGTCAGCAAAGCTCTGGGTGTGCCTCAGCCGAGAGATTAGAGCCACTTTACAGCCATTAGTCACCTTCCAGCAGAACAGTGCAGTCATGACTGATCTGCAGCAATCAGCACTGAGGCTACACGATTACAGTTTGTTTGCAGTGACTGCACTGAGTTCTGACCGAAATTGGGTCTCTATAAGAGGGATCTCCAATTCTGCTCATTGAGGGTCACTGTCCTCCAACGTTTAGCAGCAACACATCTGCCTGGTTTCATATGATCCTGAAGACCTTGATTAGCAGGTTCAGGAGTGTTTCATTAAACACTAAGAGTGGCTCTCCAGGAACAGGATTTGACACTACTGAACTATGATGTTTGCTCAAATAAAGCCAGGCTCACACTAAAGGAGTTTTAAGACGCTTTATCCCTGATTTTTACCTTCCGAGAATCAGGATTTTTTTTTGGTGTTGAGGACCTTGATCGGTTCTGATGTTCACTGCATATTATCTGGTAATGTGAGGTGTTCACAGAGAATCTTGTACCTCCCGATCTGCTCTCACAAATCAGGGTTGCCCCGATTCTATCCAACATGTCTGATATTTAGGATTTTAAATCGGGATGATTATGTCAGTTCTTTCACAATAGCCAATGAGAGAATTGAATGAGAGCACTTTTGAAATTGCGACCGCGAAACAAGCTCGTCAAGCTGCTGTGTGCGGGTCCGCTGAACAGCGGAGATGGCGGAACAGTGTGTGGAGTTTTACAACAACACATTTATTTGTATAACGTATCTTCGAAAACATGACCGTACAGACAAAGAGAGGATCTCAGGATAAATCGCCTTGGTTTTGAACATACCGGTTGAGTGTAGAAAGCTGCTTGCCAATTCTTGTAGTGTGCATGTTTGAGATTTGACAGAAAAAAATCTGTGAAGATTCTCCTTATGTGAGCGATGCCATCAGATTTCATAATCAGGAAGGATTTAAAAACTCTAGTCTGAGCCCATCTTAACAGTACTCAATGGCACATGATGTCATGGGTTGCAAATCCTGTGGAACAAAACCCACTATTGCCTCAGGCCTTGTCCACACGTATACCAGCAGCCATATCACCCTGTACCCCAAGACTGGTTTCCCACTGAAGCTAAGCAGGGCTGAGCCTGGTCAGTACCTGGATGGGAGACCAAATGGGAAAACCAGGTTGCTGCTGGTAGAGGTGTTAGTGAGGCCAGCAGGGGTTGCTGACCCTGTGGTCTATGTGGGTCCTAATACCCCAGTATAGTGATGGGGACATTATAGTGACAAAGAGCACATTCCTTCGGACGAGACGTTTAACCGAAGTCCTGACTCTCTGTGGTCATTAAAAATTCCAGGATGTCCTTCGATAAAGAGTAGGGGTGTGACCCCGATTGTGGCCAAATTTGCCCACTGGCCCCTGTCCATCATGGCCTCCTAATAATCCCCATATCCTGATTGGCTTCATCACTAGGTCTCCTCTCCACCAATCAGCTGGTGTGTGGTGAGCCTTCTGGCGCAAAATGGTTGCCGTCGCATCATCCAGGTGGATGCTGCACATTGGTGGTGGTTGAGGAGATTCCCCCTTCTAAATGTAAAGCGCTTTGAGTGCCTAGAAAAGCGCTATATAAATGTAATGAATTATATATAAATAAATGTAATTGAAAACGCATATTTTTCTCTCCGTTTTGGCCTTCCGTCCACACTAAAACAGCGTTTTTGTCCTGAGATTTTTGTGAACTGAAAACAGAGGTATTTGAAAATGATGATGTCTGTTTAGTCATGTGACACATTAAACCAATAAATATCCATGTTTATACCAGTATTTTGCCTATTATGTGCTATTTACTCATTTCACACTGTTGGTAAAGATATGTTCTGTACACAATGCTTATAACAGTCCTGCAAAGATGACAGAAAACTTGCAATTTACTCGCAATTGCTGTCCTGCGGCAAAACATGAGAGCAGTTGAATTTAAGACCAAACAAATAATGGTGACAGAGCAATCTAGACGCATCGGTGAATAGTGAGATATTTTGGTAAATAAAATGATCTTGCCAGAAGAATAGCGTAAGAACTTTATAATGTGTGTTCCATGTTTCATCATCTCAGTGAGCTTTTACAAGGTTTTATGCACACACAGTGAGGTGAATTTAACATTTTC
The DNA here is from genome assembly GCF_024679245.1 of Pseudorasbora parva. NCBI lineage: Eukaryota > Metazoa > Chordata > Actinopteri > Cypriniformes > Gobionidae > Pseudorasbora > Pseudorasbora parva. The sequence continues at coordinate 29,301,307 of NC_090195.1, forward strand.
CAATGTTTCAGTTTGGATGAGAAACTTTTGGAAAGCGCTGGACATGGACGCCAATGTCAAATGTATCTGGCTTAATGTAGACGTAGCCTTAGATATTCACTGTGCTCTTTCCAAACTTTGTGGAAGTTTATTTACTTAAGGTTTTTATTTTATTTATTTTTTTGTGTAGAATTGCAGCAAGCAAAGCATACCGTTCTATCATTTTTTTGTGTGATTCAGAATTGTGATGCATCACTAAATAAGTTCTTCCCCCACCTTTAGTACAACATGCTACGACAAAGCTTGCTCACAGACAGAATCCTGTTTTCAACATAACTGTCCTATTATTCTCATCTCCATCTTTGGAGGGAATCATGATTGACACTGTAGTGGAGGGCGTGTGTGAAGAGCTGGACGTGAGAACAGGCCTCTGTTGACCCTCTAAATAAGCCTGTCTTATAGCCATTCATAAAGCCCACTGTGATACCCAGACGCGCTTTTGAATGGAGACGAGATCTGAAAATACGCTCCACTATACGCCAGTTAATCCCATCAATATCTGCTGATTAAACTTCTAATTTGATTGGCAGATTATATCAGTTTAATAATTCTGGGTTTAGCACTTTACTGTGGGCAGTATTTGTGCTATCAGGGCGAGAAAGACAGAATTGGGGTTTGTCAAATAAGAGATCTAATTTTGAGATGATTTAGATGGTTGAAGAAGTTGTTGATGCTGTCATAGGAAACTGAACCTTCCCACATTTCTGAGTGATGGGCAAAAAAAAAATTAGCCCCCAAAACTGCAACAAATATCAGCGTTTTATTTTTCGTAATTTATTCTGAAAAGGCTAAACATTTAGTCTAGGGATGCACCGATATGAATATTTGCCCATTACCGATAACAAATTATATATGAAAGCTGATAACCGATATATTGGGAGATAAATCTGATTTCAAATTTTGTATATAATTTGTGAGTCTGATAAAAAAAAAAAAGTCTTACCATTAAAAGTTACGATTCCAATACTAGTATCGGAAATATTACCAAATTACAAATTCTGACATCGGTATCGGCAAGTACTTGAAAAATACTTGATCCGATACCATAATTCTTAAACAAGACCTAACGTTAGTTATTATGATGACCGCTAGCTTTGCCTAACATAGACCCTAGATGATGTCTATGTTGCCTAACCGCTGCACCGTTCTTTTTCGCTGCTCAGAATGCATTGTAAACACAGGAAGTTGTGCTGTGTTGCTACAAGAAACCCCTGTTAGAGCAGCGAAGAAAAAATGAAAACGTGTTAGCAGTAAGTCCGCTGTTTAGCAATATTTGAGACTGGAAATTTGGTACTGAAATTTTAATACGATACCAATGTTTCTATAGTAAGTTACCGACTGTGTATATTTGGTACCTGCAGCTGCGTTCAGTCGATTCAGTGTTTATCTAAGCCCAAGGCTCCAGACTGTAACCAAATATACTAGTGTCTGTGAATATTAAACTGAAAAATACCATTTAAATATTACTCCTGCATGTGCTGCATCTGTGTGGATGCGCGGGCGTGTGCGTGACGCTCGCTGTCTTTATAGTCTCTGCTGTGTCACTATATTAGGACACGAACGAACTTATAAACCGCCACTTCATGAGAATTTACCATTTCCTTTGAGAAAACGGTCATATCATGAACACAGACGCTCAACTCAATCTTTAAGGCAACCCGTCAAAATAAATGTTTGGTTTAAAGGTCCTGTTCTTCGCGATTCCATCTTTCAAACTTTAGTTAGTGTGAAATGTTGCTGTTGGAGCATAAATAATACCTGTAAAATTATAAAGCTCAAAGTTCAATGCCAAGCGAGATATTTTATTTAACAGAAGTTCCCTTTCAAAGCCTACAGCGAACGGCTGGTTTGGACTATACCCCTGCACTTCCTTCAGGAATGACGTCACTAGAACCGTTTGTTGACTAACCCTCCGCCCCCAAGAACACGCAAAATAGGGGGCGTGGTCTTGTTTCTCTCCCACGTGGAGACGAGCGGCATTCAGCGCTTGCATCTCCCCATTATGGTAAGAGGCGGGACCTTTCCGGGCAAAGTGCACTAAGCTGCTGTCCAATCACAACACGGGAAGCGCTGGCCCAATCAGAACTCGTTACGTGTTTCTGAAGGAGGGACTTCATAGAACAAGGAACCCATCAGGCCGTTTTTAGGACAGAGGAAACAGCGCTGTACAGATAAGTAAATTGTGTAAAAAATACTGAGTTTTTTTACACGCAAAACATGAACACTTATATTGCACACTGTAAACATAATCAAAGCTTCGAAAACACACAAAGAACGGGACCTTTAATGTAAAGAAATTGACAGAATATATTAGGTTACTGTTGTAGCCTACAGTAGATCTCTACGTAATAATAATAAGTCTCTAATAAAAATAATTATGCCTAGATGGTTGCTTATGTTTCACTTGTTTTGGTTCTAGGAATCTAGGAATTCCTTTAATTCCTAACTAAAGTAGGGATTGGCTGTATGACGAAAATCTTACATGACGCATATGTCAACAATATAATATCAGAAGTGTTGTTCTAAATATCAACATTGCTGTCTTATGGTCAATTTTGCAGGGCTTTTTTACTGCCACCAGCAAATAGTGGGTTTGATTGAAGCCTGTAATGACTTCAGCAACTAACAGCACCATATGGAAGTGGGATGAGGTTTACACAAGGACTCCCTGGGAGAGTTTTGTTTCCATGATGACTACATAGAGACGCATACGCGAAGAAAAAAGAGAAACGGAGGGAAAAAGAGGTGAACAAAAACAGATATTAACAAGTCAGTCACTGTGAGAGACAGACGATACTTAATGAAAACTCTAGACAGACAAGGACAAAGCAAGGGAAATGAGATTGAGAGAGAAAAAGAGAGAGATGTATTGAAAATGACCTGAGATATGTGGTTAATGGAGGACTCCATCCTGCGCAGCTGCGAGGCCTGGATATCCAACAACTGCAGGACATTGTTGGCTAAGGCATTGATCTGATAGGCCACGCTCGCCAGGGACTGGGTGGTGTAGGCTTTGGTCTCCTCCAAGGCTTTCCTCTTATCCTGTGCCTGCAGGTCAAAGTCAGAAAAAAAACAAACATTTTATTTCAAATTTTACAATAACAGCAAACATTTCACCCTATACACAGTCTCAGCCTTAGAGAGCCCACCCACGGCCGTCTGATATGTATGCTACAAACAAAAATATCTGACTAAAATCATGCCTGGTTTCTATGTAAATTCTGGAAGACTGAACAAGTCTTGGGAAAAAATCATGTTTACAAGGTACTAGAATGCTACAGTAAGGAAAGTAATGGTCAAGTCACTGGATATTGCAGTATATTCGTTATATAGGTAGCGAGCAAACATAATTTGAGTGTACCTAAAGCTACAGTATTGTCTGTATAAGCCACTGTAAAGTGGTCTGCTGCTGTAGTATTAATCTTTAATTTCCATAGGAGGTTATTGGAAATTTTAATGTGGAATGTTTACAGAGTCACAATTTTCAACAACCCAGTGGTTCTCAACCAGGAGATCAGGAGCCACTAGGGGAACTTATTATGATTTTAAATTATTTAAAATAAGACAAAACAAGAATTAAAAAATTAAAAAATGTAAAAAAAATAATAAATAAAATTCTTTGAAGAGGGCTTCCTACTGCATGGAAAAATATATAGTTATGCCTTGTATATTGTTATTTTATACTTTTTTATTTCATTTTAATTTTAAAAGTTATTATATAAAAAGTTAGTTAAAAGTATTTTTTTTAAATCCTTAAACCTTGTCTAGTTAATCCTAAACAACAAAGTCAACGGGCCTTCGAATGATATTGTGGACAGCAGGGGGCTTGTAGTCAAAATGGTTGAGATCCCCTTAATCTTAAAAACAAATAGCATATCACATTTTAAAACAAATTAAATTAATCAATGAAAATACATTTTCCACAATTTCACCTAGATTGCAAAACTACTAGAAATCGATTGCTTGAATATTTTTATAACAAATAAGCAAGGCGCTTTTATTTATATAGCCCATTTCATACACAATGGTAATTGTAAAAGTGCTTTACATAAAAAAGGTATTAAAATAGTGATAGAATAATCACAACATATGCATAAGAAATAAAAATACCATGTATAAAATACTATTCTAAATTCGGGCTCCCCTGTCTGAACAGAACAGTCAGATTTTCGGTTTATCAGGGACACTAGTAGCAGCCCAGCTTCCTAGTGACCTCCTGCCCTTCAATATGGAGGAGTTTTTCACCCACCGTCTGCCTCTGAAGACTTTCGGCATTATACCGATCTGCATCCAAGGACCTGGGGTCAGTTCTTCGTACCCCGCTTATACATCGGAGATGATTTGACAGATCCCAGATCTTCTAATCCTGATAACTGATCTCTGGCTAATTTGGTTTTTCAAACGAATTTGCGGATTGGATTAAAATATCTGGATTAATGTATCCAAGATTACTGCGCGTTCTTGTGTTCCCTAAAGAGGGCAGATGGATCGATATTTGAAACCATGATCAGCAATAAAGCGATTGGCTGGCGTCAAGACAATGTAATGACATAATATAATTAAAAAAGCCACCTGGCAAAAAACTTGACAAAGAAAAAAAAAAGAAAGAAAGAAAAAAAAAAAAAAACACGAATTTCTGGACCTTTATAAGGAAACGACCAAACCTACAAGTTGTTAAATTAAATCTGCACTGTTTTGATGAACATGATTGCCAAATATTTATATTCACGATTTTATAGTATTTGTACACCCTTACATTTTTATTTCAACAATGTCTTTAAAATTTGAATTAATTTCGAAGCAGATTTGTTACGTGACAGTATTAAAGATCAAATTATCTGCATCTCTTGCGCAGCATCCAGCCACTCCCATAATATCCGTCATCACTCAAATCAATGCACAACCACTGAACATAGATCAGTGTTCACGACGCAGATTAACTGTACAGTGTGTGTAAACCTCAAATACAACTATAAAGTAATTTTTCCATCAAAAATAAATCGCTCCATCAAGTGACTGTCTATAGTATTATACCTTTTACACAACATTATATATTATTTTCAAATAAATATTATTATTTTAAATTGTTATTGCCCCTGGTTCAGTAATGAACTCTTGGAATAAAGTAGCAGTGGCTGAGACAGATTTTAAGTATTACCTCAAGATGCAATCTAATCATATTTATATGAAATAAGATCCCGAGCAAGTTTAAGCTAACGGACTTGTTGCTATGACATCAAGTCCAAGATGAGTGTGAAAGAACCAAACAATCTGAGAACATGCCAAACCGTCAACAATCAAATCCAGCTAACTGAGTTAGCCACATACGAAGAACAGGCCCCTGGTGTTTAAGGATTAATATGAATTAATAATAATAGTAATAATAATAAAATAATAACAATATAATAATAAAATAGGCCTATGTTTTTATATATTATAAATAAATGCATTTAGTATTCTGTCCAAAACTGAAATAAAACCAATTTTCTTTATATAGCCTGACAAGCCAGGCCCACATCAAGATGTTTGGTCTGGAAACTCACCATAGACAGGGCTCAATCCGAGGGGCGAGCTAAACAGTTGTCTTTCAAACTCCCTCTGCACGCGATAGGATAGCGCTACAACCAACCAGAGCAACGAAGGTGAAGCAGAGCTTGTTGATAGATTAAACATTCGCCGTATCCGGTCGGCAAAACTCAGAACACATCTTCCCTTTTTAAGAATGACTTCAGTGCCGTTCTTTGTTCTTTTGTCAGAGACTTAACTCCAAGTCTTCCAGAGTCGCGGTCAAAGCTGATTCGAAAGACCGCCGTTCGCCAGTTTCTGTGTTTACTAGAAACACGCAAACGCAACTCGGCCGTCGTCATTATATGGCCCCGCCCACCGCCTCTATACACGATGTGATTGGCCCGGCAAGAGTTTGGCGAATGCAGCTCAGAAGGGTATTGAGAGTTGCTAGACGACACTCGCGGGCCGATTAGATTTGCTGCCGCTAGTGTGCGTCTGGATTTCTAGGATATTCTTTATATGGATTATCAGAAAATTCGACATAAAAATAAATAGCATTGGAAAAACATATATACTGGTCTTATCTTTCACCACATCATGCTAGCTTAAAAAAACTCTAAACAGCAACTTTTCTGAAGCAAACAGAATAACATGTGGCCTTAACCATAACCGCACAGAACCGAAACTCACAGTTTTTAAATGTGGTATTTTCTCAGTTCTCGAATTGGCCTACCTCTGTGGTAAACCATGATCTCACTGAGGTAAACTATCATTCATGCAAGGCCTTCAAAAACCTGACACACTTTACCAAAGCACCTGCAGCGAGGGAAACATGGTCTCCATTTCAATAATGCAAGTCTGTTTGTACTTTTGAAAAGTTACTGTTCTCACCAGTGCCCGAATTGGTGTACACAATATACAGTTTCACGAGCCAGTCTGTATTGAATACATAAACATATACCAAAAAGACATTTACACATGGGGACTACAGCTCTACAGGCATTCCCCATTGTAAATGATGTGGTGAAGGTATGCAATAATATTGTTTTACAGTTGTTCCACAGAAAAATGCAAACACAGCTGTCCTTCATTCAAAAGTCATGCTATTTAAGTGTTTGGCAAGAGCAATGGACATTGTTACATTAGAGATGTATTTCCAAGAGAACTGCTTTAAGAGGCATAGAATTAACACTAGAAAGGTCGTTCGGGGGGATGCTCATCTAGCTTACACAGTATTTCAGGGCACTCACTTAGCTGAAAACCAACTCAAAGCTAAGCATTTTAAACCCTGTCCACATATTCAGACTTCATTTTAATGGTGCTGAACAAGATGTGCAAATAGGCTCCAACATTCTCCACAGACAACTTAATGATTGAATGTGCCATAAAAGCAGGTTGTCTCGTATCTCTTAAACAGAACATTTGGCCCATTTCCAGTCTAGATGTACGGTGCTGTTATCAGAATCTGTTGTTATTCTGCTTTATGGCTGTTGATTGAATTTTACTTATGATGCGTCTGTAAATCTCATAGTCCACATCTGGCTAACAAATGTGCATAAGTAGGGCAGATAAAGTCAGGAATTCTTATGGTTTGAAGAAAATGTCAGTGGGGCTTGATCATGCAAATGTTGCCATGATAACTGTGTGCCATATTAGTGTATTCAAAGGATAAAATGTGGTTCTGTGTCAAGGGTAATATCTAAATTACTTGACTTTGATGTACACAATATTGTCAAAAGTATTGGGACCCCCCTCCAAATCACTGAATTCAGATGTTTTTATCCCTGGCCACAGGTGTATAAATCAAGCACCTAAGCATGCAGATGCTTCTACAACCATTTGTAAAAGAACGTAGGGCTGGGCGATATGGAGCAAAAAATATATCTCGATATCTTTACAGGAAAAATAACCCCCCAAAAACTACAGCAAATCAAATATGCCAAATACCACAAAATCTTTTTTTTTTTTTTTTTTTTTTTTGAAGTGCAAAGAGGTCAGTTCATGAAGGAACAAAGTGCATTGGTGACATAAAAAAACCTCCCTGAATACATAAATAATAATAATAATTTAACTGTAAAATAAAAGAAATAATAGGCCTACAATACATATAGCCATCCTTTCATTCATTTCATGCTTTTCAAAAGACGAATCAAAACCCTTTTTTAAACTTAAACAGTAAGCATTTTGCAGAAAGATGAGGGCATGACTGAGATATTAATAAACTGATTTTGTCATAACACCACTTCCTGTTAAATTCAAAAAGTTCAAAATTCAAACAGTAGATGTCACGCTCTTTACTAAAGCGTGACTGAGCGCCTCATCATGCGGATCATGTAGGCTACACATGAGTCGATTTTCACTTCTTTTCCAGTTACAGAACGAAATATGAATGTCAAAAGGTAGGCTATAATATGATTGCTAAAGTACAACTTTAATTGCCCAATTGCACAGCCTTAAGAGCGTGCATATCATGAATGCTGGGTCTCATTTGTTGTCTGAGAATCTACTGAACCTACTGGTAACTTGTTTGCCACGTAGCAATAAAAAATATACTAAAAACCTTGATTATTCTGGTTAGTCACATTGTACTGCTATTATTTTGAACAAGACTGTACATTTGACAGTTGCTTGAGTTGACAGTAGCTTGAGTTGGGATACAGATACATTTATGTTCATTAAGAAAAATAATAACATCTGTTAAAACATTAATAATAGAGCAAGTGGCCATATAAACTGGATAATGTCAGGCTACTGCTTACTAAGAGTTGAACAACTTTAGATTTTTTGAAGTAGATAAGTTATGTGATTAAAAAGTTAACGTCAACAATAAAAACACGAGATGGGAATGCTTTGCAACATGCCATAATTTGCAACAAGAGGCAAGAGTTTGTGAACAAACTATGATGGTGGCTTGAGAAGCCTGAACCTCGAGCTGAGACTCGACCTTGGGCCGCTTTGTGCACAGCTGCAGCACATGTCAAAGCGCTTCCCACAAGGCTATTGCTCATACATAACAGGATTTTTTTTTACCAGTTATTTTGTCTATGGGTCGTTTTATTTCTTTCAGATTTTTGCTCTTACTAAATCAGATACAAATAAAGTAGAACAGTAAGATTACTTTTATTTGAATGCATTAGTGAGAGAGCAGTGATTTAATCCTATTTGTTGTGGCATCTCTCTAATAGTGAAGCTGTGTTACTTAAATATAAATACTTATACTTTTGTGGAAACCATTACACATTTTTTCAGGTTTCTCAGATGAATAGAAAGTTCTAAAGAACATAATTTATTTAAATTAGAATTTACTGACCCCAAACTTCTGAACGGCAGTGTACGAGCAAAGGCTGGAATACACTACACGATTTTTTAAATCTGAACAGATTTCAAAAACACTAGGCATCATACACTTGCCGACTTTGTAAATGGTTACAGAGAAAAGCCAGGCATCATGCACTACCAGACTTTAAAAACGTCTGGAACACAAACTGAAACAAGCGCCTGGTTGCTAGGAGACGCACGCATGACAGACATAACAACAAGCATGAGATGTGCAGGAGATGAGCGTGGTAATTTTTGAACGGACTATCTGTGCGCTGAGCAAAAAGTCAACAAAAAGAGCCAAAACGCACTAGACGTGGCCAGTAACGGTCAGATTACAGCGGGAGTTAGAGGTAGGCCTAAGTGTTTTTCTGTGATGATGAGTCAAAATATTAAGTCTAATCTGTAAGCGTGTTCTGTTCGTTTATTGTTATTTTATTTTATTTTATTTTATTGCAACACATGTATAGAGGACAACTTCGGATTCATGAATAAATAGATAAATAAATTTCATAAAAAATTAAAAGAGTTTTTCATTAAAGAAACACTGTTGTTCGAAGAAGCACACATGCTCTGGTGTGGCTTTGTTTGGAACTACTTTCGTTGACAATATTTAAGTTACTTATACAATAGTTTTGCTGTTTTGATTCCTACAGGAGTCTTACACAGACGAGATGCGTGAGCATCGAGTAACGCGACCTTGTTTACGTTATTAAATAATCTGTTAACATTTATTGTAATAGGCCTACAATTAATAATTCGCAGCTATTGACGAGCTTTGATTACGTTTAAACACGTATCCCGGGAAAGCGTTAATGTAAAACCCGTAGGCTAATGGTAAGTGACATAATGAATAAATTAAGACAAATGTTTACCTCAGAATTTGGTTTGCGAAATATTATTAGTATTATTATTTGTCTTTGCTGTATCAATAGGCAATATATTTATATTTAACATGAAGTATATGGCTTCCCTGTAAATGTACAGCAGCGGGCGGCACGTCAGACGCACGCTTCTGGTGTGCAAAGACAGACCCTGCGTCTCAATCAGCTCCCTAGTTCACTATTCAGGGCAATGATCAGGACATAAGTCAATGGGCTGACTCCCTGATCAGTGCCCTGAGAACTGAACTAGGGAGCTGATTGAGACGCATCCAGAGAAAAGGGCAGGCAGCCCCGCGGCAGACACGCATCAGAAACGCCACGCTCCCGCCACGCTTGCAGGCAAAATCGATATTATGTTGTTTTTTATTATTACAATTAGGCCTATATCTGCATTTATTTTAACCTACAGACTTTCAAACATGAACATGTCATTTATTAATATGTATTTGTGTCAAAATGACATAAAATCAGCTTTTTTCTTTGTCTACTACCGGTAACAGTTGTCGTCCACATTATAGAGACACCCGTGCTCCTGCCACAGCTGAATAAGTTTTTCTTCCGTGGTGAAGTTCCACTTTGTGATCCTGCTGGTCTCCATTTCTTGTTTGTTGATTTTCGTTGGCGTGTCAGTGATTTCCGGTTTCAGTAGCGATGCGTCATGTGTTCTAAAATCGGCTCAAAATATCAAACATGTTTGATATCCTCCAACTGGATGGAATCAAAATCTGAAGCTAAAAAAAAAATCGGAGTCTATGGCCATGATATACTACACGATTTTTCATGGAATCTGTCGGCTCAAATCTGCAGACTGGCTCTTACTTTTGACAACTAGTGTCAATTTGTTCAGATTCTAAATCGGGGCAAAAACGGGTAGTGTATTCCAGCCTTAAGTTTCTAAGAACAAGTTTAAAGTTCTTGACAATTTGTCATTGACCCATGGATCGGATTCTTCAAGACAACAGACTGTGGGAGCTGATAAGGCAAATGTGTGTTGGCGTAACAGAAATGGCCTTGTCAGTGAAAGGAGTCATTTATTCTGGTCCAGCTGTTACATTTCTTTCCATTTTTGCTCTTACAAAAACATCAATGACCTTCTGGCCTTGTTGTGGGACCCACAATGCACCAATCTCGCATTAGCCCATCAAGGCTAAACAGGCAGATCTTTGGAAAAACAGCTTTATCTAAAGGACATTTCACACAGATACAATGTTTGATTGGCATCATCAGAAATCTCCAAAAACTTCCCACGAATCAAGAAAGGCAAACTCCCAGAAGACAAAGGCAACATTTGCTTTTTACCTCTTCCGCGGTCACAAGCCTGAGATAAGGAAAGGCAGAAGGTGGAGAGGAGAAAGGCAACACTTCCTTGTTGAACAATGAGCGATAAAAAAATCTTATGGTCATTAAGAGTCTTAAATATCTTATAGGAATGAACAGGTCTAATTAAGATAGGCTGTAAACGTAAGGATTTTTATTTTTTATTTCAGACCACTATTGTGGATCTGACCATTATTTTTTTATCTTTACACATGGTATTCTTTTTTTCTCATGCATATTTTACCACTATTTTAATTAATTTCTATGTAAAGCACTTTGAATTGCCATTGGGTAAGAAATGAGCTATACAAATAAACTTGCCTTGTCTTGCCTAATGGTATAACTAAAGTCTTAATTAACATTTTAAGAAGTCTTAAATTTGGAGCCACAAAACGGTTTAATAAAAACAGTAAACTTCAAAAGGTTAAGTGAAAACAAAATTATATTATTACATAAATACAAGCGCTGCATGTTCGAAAAAATTTAAATGTCTGTAAACATTTTACATGTCTGTAAAATGTTTACAGACATGTAAACTCGCTTTCCTGTCATGCCAGCCGTTATACTGTGCTCATAGCACACACATCAATTACACGTGCAAATGTGGCAGCGGCGTGCACTGTATATCACTTCATAAAGCACAAAAGAAACTGAGCAATGTAACGTTGTCAATTTTAAGTCATAAAATAAAAGTGAAGTACCAATAAATCACGTAACGTTAGTTAGGAAGGCATTCAGGTATGATGTTCATTCCATTTACCAGGAGCATATACATTCAGAATATAATGCTGTATTGTTTATTCATCATGGTAACTAGTTTCCATAACTCCAAAATGACACTTTATTTTCACATTATGTCATTTTGTTTATTTTTTAATTAAAATGGTGGCTACTTTATTGTATTAGCAAAAACTGCTATTTAATAGCTTTAACCTATGGGCATATTTATTTATCAGTATTAGTCATAATCATACAATTTATGTTTGTTAAGTAGGCTAAAGTGGGACATTACTTGTGTGTGTCATTTTTTTTTTTAACCTTATGGTAAATAGTAAAATGAGCAGATTATTTCTGAATAGTCTACAGTGGAGGCACATATATCATTATAGTTTACTCAGGTATGCTAACTGCTCTAAGGAAAATATGAAGCCAATGTATAAAGTCAGTAAAGATAAAGCCAGAGAGTTAAACTACTGCTGTTGTTATAAAGTTAAAGTGAATCTTGTGTTATTGTTGCTTGTGCCCTGCATGAACCCTGCCTCCACAGCAAACCAAACCGAACCGTGGCTCCAAAACGGTGATATGAACCGAACCGTGGCATTGGTATATCGTTTCACCCCTAGCACGTAGGCTGTTCCTGGTTTTGAGTGCACAGGAAGGAAAAGCCTACATTTCCTCCCTAGAGAAGAGTAATAGTATCAGGAGAGATGCTCCACCCAACACGCTGGTGGAGACCACAGGAAGGAACTTTTGGACACTTTTGTTGGACATAATCAGCTCTGAGGCAAGGTACTGTCTTGGACGTTTGCGCCAAGTATCTTATAACATTTGAAACTAGAATTAATTCCTTTCTAGCCTGGAAGAACAGAACAGTCTGTGGTCTCAAGGTTTCACTTGCAATGAGTTCATCTTCATGCTGAAGAACAAGTCAAAACACTCTCCTCTTCGAGAACAGAATGTAGAGATTTGTTTGGATTTCCTGTAGTGCTGACAGCCCAGCTCACGCCGCTCTAATACATATCCTGAGGGAAATGTACTTGGAATATCAGGTGAAACAAATGCCAGGAATGTCCCTCATTAACACTGCGTAACTCTTATGAAGTCTCTTCCTCTCTGCCTTGCTCTCCTGACAGGAAGAGGTAAAGGGATATGACACATCTAAGAGTTTGTGTTTGCGAGTGTAGTGGCATTCCGTTACCTCGACTATGAGACTAGCTCACTGTTATACTAAATTAGCATACTAGTTATTCAACAACTTATACATTTATTAGTATAATATTAGTATTTTTCCACACCTATCATTTTACATCAGTCAATGATTCATCCACTGACTTAATGTGCTTTTTGGAGTGTCAACATTCTAGTGCCTATTCACTATACTCTATACACTATTCACTATACACTGTAAAAAAAAAATATTTAGAAAAAAATGTCCTGGTTGCCTTGAGTTGAGTTCATTGAAATTAAAAATTTGAGTTAATACAATGAAAAATTTTTGAGATTCTACAACCTTTATTAAAATATTATTATTATTTTTGTAAGAATATTGGGTAATTGTGTTTTATTTGTGATGAAGCAGTGAAACATTGATTGATTTATCAAATTTTTTATGTGGTTCAGATAATCATATTTTGAGTTTCTATTTATTAAACAAATTTTCTTCATTTGTATCAACCCAAATTTTTAATTTCAATAAACTCAATTTTAAGGCAACCAGGTTACTTACTTTTTTAAGTTAAACCAACAAAAAAAATTACAGTGTATGGACTCACAGAGATGGATTATAATACATCTCTAAAAATATTTGTGTGTTTTCTGCTGAAGAAAGAAAAATCATACAGTACATCTAGTCATGACGGAAAGTAAATGATATATATATATATATATATATATATATATATATATATATATATATATATATATATATATATATATATATATATATTAGAATATCCATTTAAGACCTAAATTAGCCATTCATGCAAACCACCAACTAGTCTTTTTTTGTATTTTACTTTTAGCATTCTGCCTAAGTCCAGTTCACACTGCCCCAACAAACTTAGATTCAGAATGTCAGGAAACATACTGTCATTTTCACACCCAACAAACACCAACAGGGTTTAACCACACTGACTCAACCAATTTGGTATTCATTAAGACTGTGTGAAATAGCCTTTAAAGGCTTAGTTTGTCCAAAAAATTATATTGTGCCATCATTTACTCAAGCCTGTATTGCTTTTTTTCCCTCATAAAGAAAGGAAAGTAAAGTTAGGATGAATATCCACACTGCTTCATTACACAATGAAAGTAAATGAGAACAGTTGCTGCTTCTAGAAAATCTTCTTAAGCCTGTAAAGCCTGACATATGATATAATGGTCATAAAAATGTAATTTTTCCAAATTAAACCATTTATTCAACCTTTACACACCTTGCCTTAAACACAACTATTACACAACTAAAACTATTACTAAAACATTATTGGTCTGTAAATTTGTAAAAATGTAAGAAAACTCATTAATGAAAAGCCCTTGCTATGTTTCAGATAAACATCGAAGATAGAATTACGTTTTTTGCAGAATATGAGAAGTTGTGGAAGTGATGAATCAATGAAAAACAAGATGCACGGTGATGCTCCACAGTGGTGCCTTCGAAAATCTGGTGAGAATTATAATAAATGCATCTCTACCACAGTGAAGCATGGAAAAGGAGGAGTCATTAACCACTTTTCCACTGTCGGGCCAGTGCAAGCCAGGACTAGTATGCCAGATGGGGCCAATAGCCTCGGACTTGAAGCACAAAATTGGGTTGTGTTTCCACTGTCGGGTCAGTAGCCCGGCACCACTACCCTAAAATCCGCCAACATGCCTCTATATATAAACGTCATACAACCTCACCGTTTTATCAGCTGACTGAAACCCAGCTAGATCACAAGCATGACAGAAGTAAACGTTTGGTCTTTAATTAAAGCTTAAAGGGTTCGTTCACCCAAAAATGAAAATGATGCCATTAGACTCACCCTAATGTCGTTCCACACCCGTAAGACCTCCGTTCATCTTCAGAACACAGTTTAAGATGTTTTATATTTAGTCCGAGAGCTTTCGGTCTCTCTATTCAAAATGTATGCACAGTATACTGTCCCTTTCCAGAAGGACCAGAAAGGTAATAAAAACATCATCAAAGTAGTCCATATGTGACATCTGTGGGTTAGTTAGAATCTCGAAGCATCAAAAATACATTTTGGTCCCAAAATAACAAAAAATACAACTTTATTCAGCATTGTCTTCTCTTCCATGTTTGTTTTAAATCTGTGTTCGGGACTGTGCAGTCTCCCTCAGACTATAAACAAAGCTTCTGCACTCCAGATAACCCATCAGCAGCGTCACTGCGCAGTCGCAGAAGTGCTACTTATGGGTCATCCAAATGCTCTCTAGCAAACTTCAGAAAGGCCCAGACATGTAATGGCTTAAGCAGGGGGACACGTCTGGCACTACAGGATTTGAGTCCCTGGCAGCGTAGTGTGTTACTGATGGTAGCCTTTGTTACTTTGGTCCCAGCTCTCTACAGGTCATTCACTAGGTCCCCTCGTGCAGTTCTGGGATTTCTGCTCACCGTTCTTGTGATAATTTTGACTGCACATGGAGCCCCAGATCGAGGGAGATTATCAGTGGTCTTGTATGTCTTCCATTTTTTAATAATGCTCCCACAGTTGATTTCTTCACACCAAGCTGCTTATCTACTGTAGATTCGGTCTTCCTAGCCTGGTGCAAGTCTACAATTCTGTTTTCTGGTGTCCTTTGACAGTTCTTTGGTCTTTGCCATAGTGGAGTTTGAAAACTGACTGTTTGAGGTTGTGGACAGGTGTCTTTTATACTGATGACAAGTTCAAACAGGTGCCATTAATTAGGGATGGGCATAATTAATCAACGATCGATAATTGATCGTTAAGAAATTCGTTTTTGTGGATTTGTAAAGAATAAAGAATTTGTTATTGATTAATCTAATGATTTTTTTTATCTAATCCAGGTTGCGTTGCGTAGTGTGAGAGTCTTGAAGCAATTTAATGAATTTCACTGTGTGGCAGTAATTAAACATTTTACCACCAGGGTGCAATATTTGACACCATACTCAGTTCTGTGATCTTCCGTCTTGATTTCAAAAGAATGATTATGAAGACGTCAAGGCGAAGTGTGCCATGGGACCATTTTAATTTAAAAAGCAAAATAGTTCACTGCAAACATTGCGATGCCGTGTATAAGTACAACATGGCCACGACTCAAATTATCTACCACTTAAACAAAGTGCATCCGTCCCTGGTTAATGTCGGTGGTGGTGCAGCCTGCTGGAAAAGTTAGCTCGGAGGTAACTTACCTGTGCATCCCAGCAATGTCAGTGGCCTCAGAGCGGCTGTTTTCATGGCGTGAGCGTCTTGGCTGCGTGGCATGTCCGTTTTTATTTCGGCTCCCAAGTTAACAGGTTAGAGCTTGGACAATGCCTAAATGACGTGCAGCTTGAGCTGCGCTGAAAACGCGTGCATGCTAGAAAAAAAACCAAAACCTATTTTTCAAGTGACACGCAAGCATGTTGGAAGCGTTTCCAGGCAAAATAGAATAGGAAAAGATGTTTATATGTCATTTTGATGTCAGTGATATGTCAGACACGTTTCTGGTGTGGAAAAACATAGAAAACGGCATGCAACAGAAACGCATATGTACGCGCACATGTTCCGTTTGGCTAACTGAACGTGGTTTAACTTTCTGCCACAAGTTAGTCTTGTAATAAAGGTCTAATCGAGGTAAAACATGCTGTATTTTTGTATTCATTGCCTTTTTGAAAAATAAAAGTTAAATAATTTTATTATAAAAATATTAATGATTAATCAATAGTCTATCGACTGAGAAAATTTAATCGAATGCCCATCCCTACCATTAATACAGATAACGAGTGGAGGACAGATGAGCCTCTTTTTAATTACAGGCCTACGAGAGCCTTTTTTTTTAGGTGACCAAATACTTATTTTCCACCATAATTTGTAAATAAATTCTTTAAAAATCATACAATGTGAATTTCTGAATTCTTTTTCTCATTCTGTCTCTTATAGTTGATGTGTACCTATGATGAAAATTACAGACCTCTCTCAAAGTTTTTAAGTGGGAGAACTTGCATAATTGTTGGCTGACTAAATACTTTTTTGCCCCACTGTAAATATATTTTCTGCCTCATAAGGTGATTAGAAACTCCATCAGATCGCAACAAAATTATTTCAAATACTAGCTGGTGTCTGAAAGTGAGCTGAAAATTGTTTTAAATGTCTTAAATGTTGAAGTTAGCTGGTAGCCTAATGTAATAATAGAGCAGCGTTGTTGACCCTCTCCGGACTAAAGGTAAAGGTAAACTCCGCCTCTGTTCATGACCACTCCTCAAGCCCCAGTTGGCCCACTTTGGACCCAGGTATTCGGCCGTTGGCCCCGAGGAAGTCCTAATGAGGCTTGATCAAGCCCAGGAAGTAACACAGGAAACACAACTTGGGCCTTGCATGCACCCTTGCGCTTGGCCTGACAGTGGAAACACCACTAGTATGTGGGAGCCTTTTTAGCTGCTATTTGTGAGCTGCTTCTCTGTGAAAAGTAATTTAATGCTTTGGAGTACAGGAATATTGCAGAATGGCTTGCTTCCCACAACTTAAAAATAGGGCTGCACGATTTGGGTAAAATATATAATTGCGATTATTCTGGTTTAAATTGCGATTTAAAATGTGATTATTATTATTTTTTTACACAAATTAAGTGTGTGTATATAATATTGTGTTTATTTAGGCCTATTAATATGACTAATAATAATTATTATGATTATTATTACTGCATGATTGTCATGAGTTAACTCGCGATTAATCGCAATTTAATCGCACATTTTTTGCAATTGTAAATGTATCTTAAATTAATTTAAACTTAATTTAAATATTACAAAGAATATAACATCCAGTTGATTGTTATGCTTTGGAGGATTCTGTCCCAAAACTTGCTGTCAGCCAATGTCATCTGGGATAACAAGCAAACTGGCGCAATTTTATTGTGAATTTTATTTCGACACGATGTGAGACAGCATGTTACACAATCAGGAAGACCCTGAATGACCCCGAAACAATGGTAAAATGTCAGTAAGTAAGTAGTGATTTCTCTTATTTTAAGAATATAAAGGGAGTTTTTAAACTGGCAGTTTAATTCAGAGCAGGGCACAGTTTGTATGAAAAATTGGTAATGTGTACCAGTGAGCGCACCAGAACCACACGATACCTGGAGGAGGTCCATATTCCACAAGTAGGAATATAGTGTGGCCCCTTTAAGAGATCCGCATTCCCTATTGAACTGCCGGTATTTTGCGTGTGCGCGCCGAACTGGGCTCCGATTCAAGTGGACAGTGTGAAGAACACGGACTCGGGAGCGCGCTTGTTCCGGAAAGTAACCTGTGCATTCGTTTTAGCCGATTGTAATGTATTTAGTTCAATAAAACACATGTACTGTAAGTGGTGATGGTGTTAATGATTTACCTCAGACATGAGCGAGAGTGAGCTGCAGAGCATCGCGCTCAGACTGCAGAGAATGTGCTCAGTGAAAAAAATACACTTTTCTTTCTGGAGTCTAATAAAAGTTAAACAGAAAATATGGTAGCTTATGTAGGCAATAACTGCACTTTTGGTTTAGACTATTAATGTTAATGTCAACCCTTTTCTTTCCCTATTAATGTTTGCTGCTGCATCCTTTGCGTCTGACTGCTCGGGCTTTTTCCAACTACGGGCATAGTTGGAAACAGGATCAAACTACGGATCAAACTGAAAAAACGTGCTTCGTTAACGCGCGTCGTTAATAAATTTAGTGCCGTTAAAATGAATATCAATTTCAATGTCTATGTCTTTAATACGAATTAATATTAACCTATTGCGCAACTAGGGATGCACCGAATGTTCGGCAACCGAAATTATTCGGCCGAAAATAGCCAAAAAAGCACTTTCGGCATTCGGCCGAATAAGTAAAAAGGCCGAATAATTTTTGCCGAACAATGACGTTTTTAATGAAGCGATCAAAAAGTAACCCACGTAGAGTGAGAGCCGTGTGCTTTATGCAGCAAACATGTCAGCAGTGTGGAAGCACTGTTTAGTGCTGGATCTCATGTCATCGATGAGAAGAGGAACTGACTTTCATGTGAGAAAGCAGAGAAGCTACTTTTCATAAAGAAGAACCTGCCACTTTTCCTGAAGAAGTAGGCTAAGTAGGCTTATGTCTAGGACAGTTATTTATTTGTTGTGGGTTCATCCACATTTTTTGCACTATTCAATGCACATTTGTTGTTGTAGACATACAGAGTTACATTCTACATACTAATTATTTATTTTAAGTTATGTTGTGGTAAGTTTGTATAATATCTGCTGGAATGTTAAAAAAAATTCAGTGTTAAATAAATATTTTGAAATTGTATTTTTGTTATTTGATTTATTTCTCAGAAAAGCAACACAAAATAGTAAAAAGCAAATTTTTACTATTTAATAATTGTAACGGTAAAAAAAATTGCCAAATAAATGGAAAAAATGCGAAACACCGCGTTTCGGTATTCGGCCTTCGGTCTTCGGCCAAGCATTTCATTATTATTCGGTTTCGGCTTCGGCCAAGAATTTCATTTCGGTGCATCCCTATGCGCAACCACTGTGAGGGAAAAAACTCCTGTACATGGATTGAAAACATGGATTGTCCTTTAAATGTATTATTTTTTAAGTTTGTTAAGTTTTTTAATTTCTTATGTATTATTTTTCTTATTTATAATTTATTACCCAAACGTTTAATTCATACTGAAAGCCAGAGAGCGCCCTCAAACGGAAAAGCCACATTTGCCTCAGAGAAGTGATATGATGACGTTCATTTTCAGGAAACCCCTTATGTGAAGCTAACGCTGTAAACAGAAGATAGAAACGCTTTGATTAAACATGATGACAATAAACACGACTGCAGCAAAATATGGTTTATTTGAGTTCTTCAAGCCGTCTAGAGTATTTTCATAATAATAAAGTATAATGCAGTGCTGATTGACGTAGAATACTATAAAATAATGCATCGTCTGCCTTCCTCTGTGATGAGAAGCCACATTAGCTCACAAACACTCGACTGACGATATGAAGTGAGGTAAAACATGTTATTAAACGTTGTCTTTTGTTGAACAGGCTTATGAACACTTCACTAGTTTGTGAAGATGTTTTACTCGTGTTGCTTTTTCAAACGCACGTTATAAGCGACTCAAACTCGCAGTCTTTCAGACGGAGCAGCGTTTTTCACAGAGCCGCTCTTCACACACTGGGTATTTATTTATTTAATTAAAATCGCAGCCTTTTAAGCTTTCATAATCGCACATCATCCAAATCGTGATTGCGGTTCGTTGATTAATCGTGCAGCCCTACTCAAGTTATCTAAAGAGTAATGATTAGATGTTATTTTTTAACAAGATAATGCTCCTGCCCAAACTGCAAAGATAACCAAGAAGTGGCTCGAGAACAAATCAACCAGGCTCATGTTTTGGTCTTGGTCAGAGTCCAGATTTAAACCCTATCGTGAATATTTGGTCTTGCATTCAACTTAAATAAACAGAGACATTTTTCAACTTCTCAACATTTTGAAGCAATTAAAGGGTTTGTTCACCCAAAAGTGACAATTCTGTCATTATTTACTAACCCTCATGTTGTTACTAACCTGTGTGAGTTTCGTTCTTAACACAAACAAAGATATTTTAAAGAATAATCAGTAGCCTAACAGTTGACAGACCACAATGACCTCCATAGTGTTTTATCCCTACAATGGAAGTCAATGGGGCCCATCAAATTTTTAGTTCCTCACATTCTTCAAAATATCTTCATTTGAGTTCAGCAGAAGACAGAAACTCATACAGGTTTGGAACAACATGACGGTGAGCAGGGATGTAGTGGAGGCTAAACGGACGTAAACGCCGTTTACGCACCTCCCAAAATTCGGAAATAGCGTTTACCCACCTCCAAAGTGCGTTTATCCACCTCTAAACTGTAGACTATTTAGAGGTGGATAAACTCAAATCCACCTCTAAATAGTCTACAGTTCCTAAGCCATTTTAAATTAAGCTTACCGGTATGTCGTTTTAGTTTCATATTGTTCATTTTCATTGGTTGTTTGTTGTACAGTTAGACGAAGTCTTTCATATTGTGCTGCAACTGTCAGTGAGAGTAGAGGGAAGTTCGGATCATTTTACTGACTCGGATCTTTGAGATTCGTTCAGAAAAATGAACCAATCTTTTCTCTTTCCGTCTCTATGGGACTGACAGGAAGAACAAAAGACTCGGATCTCACCTGTCAATTCAGAATCAGAACGATCAGACCCATATGTTGCGTAATGCGCATGCGCGGTCAACACAAAATGAACGAATCACTCTCTGAGACAACTCAGTAGTCCCGAGTCATATTAAAGATTTGTTCAAAATGAACGAATCATTCATGAACGACACGCAACCAAGATTCAAAATTGGATAACCGGCTATTTCAAAATGACATAATTATCCATTTGTAGTACATTTAATCAGCTTGTGACACTTTTCGATCACTTTTCAAGTGGACAAAGAGGCACTCTGGACATTGTTGTGATATTAATTAATCACAGGCAGCTGGTTTAATGTAGAGAGCATGTCGAAACCCAGTAAAAAAAGCTGTAATGATGCAGTGTATTTTGTGTTCAAATGGAAAATTTTTGGTTTTATTGTTTTTTTAGTTTAGCAAAATCGTCTGTTAATGTCGGCAGCCATTAGGCTAAACACTTGTGGAAACTACAGTGCATCTTCTATTGTCTTTCTTCTGTTAATTACAGAAACTGAGTTCTTTAAATTAAAATATGTGGCACCAAATTCATCCTTCTGTCGTTAATCTGCACCAGCCTCATTAGCAATTGGCAAAAACTGTAATCGACAACTATTTTGATAATCGATTAGTCGGCTTGAGTAATTTTTTAAGACAAAAGTAAAATTATTGGATTTCAGCTTGTTTAATGTAAATATATGCTAGTGTGTGCTCATATTAGCCACCTCGTAAAATTAGTACGAATTGCCGTGAGATCGGGCTGCATACACCGGTAGGCAGTGGCCCACTTTACCGTGACCACGATGCGGTCACCCAGAATTTATAGTTTACCCACCTCTTTTTTACCACTACACCTCTGACGGTGAGTAAATGATTAGTACTCAAAAAGTGAGAAGAATTGTCACTTTTGGGTGAGCGAACGACTAATTCAGAGCCTTCTAGAGAGTTTAAAGTGTGTCTCTGTTGTGTCAATTCTTTCAAGCAAAAGAACAGATGGAAGTGAAGGCCAAAGAAGCAGCATTGTAATTACAGGCCTCTGATGTCTCTTTAATCTGTTATAGCTGCTGTAATCGCCCTGTCTGATCACAGAACGGGGCATTTTAGAGAGCTTCCCACCCAAGCACATGCTGGTTCGCAACACTGCTTGGGTGAAGGGACAGCTGAGGATCTCCTCCAGGAAAAATAATGAGTATTTGTAGGATTTACTGCTGTGGCTTTGCTAAAGGATGCCAGCGAGAACAGGATTATGGTCTTGTGGTGTAATCTAGGTACTGGCATGAGCAATACTAACGCCACTTTCCAGGACATATGTTAGCAGGAGCTGAGCTACTGGTAGTGAAGTCTCATCTCTCCCATGATAACTGCACTATCCTCTGACCTCGATTCCGTAAACAGAGACATCTGGGGGGTTAGTGTGTCCATTTCCATGGCGACCCTCAATGACATCTAGGCACAATTTAAACATACGGTGGCCTTAAAAAGTAGTTGGATGCTTAAGCCACATTTAAATATTTAAATGCATGAATATCATTGAAGTAGAGAACTGTTTTGAAACTGCAGTCTAATCTTGGTTTTTTATTAGGAATTATTAGGAACATCTGTTAAATTTCTCATTAATGCAATTATCTAAACGAACAAATGGCAGTTGCTTCAATGCATTTAGGGGTGTGGTCCTGGTCAAGACAATCTCCTGAACTCCAAACTGAATGTCAGAATGGAAAAGAAAGGTGATTTAAGCAATTTTTAGCATGGCATGGTTGTTGGTGCCAGACGGGCTTGTCTGAGTATTTCACAATCTGCTAAATTACTGGGATTTTCACGCACAACCATTTCTAGGATTTACAAAGAATGCTATCAATCTATCAATGCCAGCTGATAGAAGAGCAACTTTGACTGAAATAACCACTCGTTACAACCAAGGTATGCGGCAAAGCATTTGTGAAGCCACAACTCGCACAACCTTGAGGCGGCGGGGCTACAACAGCAGAAGACGGTTTACCCACGGTTACCATTCATCTCCACTACAGATAGAAAAAGAGGCTAGAATTTGCACAAGATCACCAAAATCGGACAGTTGAAGACTGGAAAAATGTTGCCTGGTCTGATGAGTCTCGATTTCTGTTGACACATTCAGATGGTAGAGTCAGTGTTGGGCAAGCTACTTGGAAAATGTAGTGAGCTAAGCTACCAGTTACTCTACATTAAATTAAGCTCCACTACACTAAAGCTACGCCCCTGGGAAATGTAGCAAGCTAAGCTACAGCAACTTGACAAAAGTAGTTTACTACATCTAAGCTACTTTTTATTTATTTAATTTTATATTGAACCCACTTCATTCCAATCAATGCTATTTCAGTGATCAATAAAAGTCAAGCATATAGACACACATTTTTTTTTTTTTTGTTATACAAAAACTGTCTGAAATCAATTCGGCAACAAAAACATGTGATCCATAATATTAACAAAACCAGGGGCCTATTGCACTAAACTAGGATAAGGGATTAAGCCGGGATATCTTGATGATCTTGTCATTTTTATGCAAAATTTAGTACACAGCTGTCATGTAAACATACCCTGAAGGCAAACTCATACCAAGAACGATAGCGATAATGAAAGATAACTGCATAATAGTGGATAAATTGAGCCAGGATCACCAAAATATCCCAGCTTCATCCCTTATCCTAGTATTGTGCAATAGGCCCCTGGTGTCGAGTGTGTGTGTGTGTGTGTGTGTGTGTGTGTGTGTGTGTGTGTGTGTGTGTGTGTGTGTGTGTGTGTGTGTGTATGTGTGTATGTGTGTATGATATGCATACACAACTGTGTGTTTGCATATATGCGCAATTTAGACTTGGGCACTTTTGCAGGACAAACTGTAAGTTAATTTACAACTCAACTTGTACAAAAAAAGTCCAGTCCAGAATGTACAGTAGCAAAATAATTAAGCCCTGCTCCAAACAGTACCAACATGGCAAAAAAAAAAAAAAAAAAGCCTGTGTGTGTGTCTCCCACACACATGAAACAAGTTTCAATCATTCATTCATTCATATCAAGAGGTGGCCAGGCTGGACCCCGATACTTTTAACAAGAGCTGTTTATTCAAGAGACACAATAGATTTTAAAACCCCGCAGTTTCTCTTTTGTCACCGTGCGGACGATGCGCGTGCAACAGCGAATTGAGCGCTATAGGAAAAAAACCGCCAACTAGATAGTGCGAATGTGCACGCGCCTATCCCGTCTTTACGCGCTCACTGCCAAAGGAGTACTTTGAAAGGCTTGCGCGCGCATCTGTGCGCGTCTGCGCGAGGCAGAAAGGAACGTAGAAAGTGAAGTATCCGTGTTCTTATCAGTTGTGTTTCCAATTTGAGCTTGATCCTCAGAAATGCTTGGGAAAATGTAACGTTAGCTTGTGTGGACGCTACCGCACTACTTGATCAACAGAAGAGCTTCGCTACTGAAAAGCTATTTCATTGAGAAAACAGCGACGCTACCACCACGCTACTGAAAAATGTAGTTAAGCTAGTAGCGTCACTACTTGTAGCGACGCTACTGCCCAACACTGGGTAGAGTCAGAATTTGGCGTAAACAGAATGAGAACATGGATCATGTTCATGCCTTGTTACCACTGTGCAGGCTGGTGGTGGTGGTGTAATGGTGTGGGGGATGTTTTCTTGGCACACTTTAAGCCCCTTAGGGCCAATTGGGCATCGTTTAAATGCCACGGCCTACCTGAGCATTGTTTCTGACCATGTCCATCCCTTTATGACCACCATGTACCCATCCTCTGATGGATACTTTCAGCAGGATAATGCACCATGTCACAAAGCTTGAATCATTTCAAATTGGTTTCTTGAACATGACAATGAGTTCACTGTACTAAAATGGCCCCCACAGTCACCAGATCTCAACCCAATAGAGCATCTTTAGGATGTGGTGGAACGGGAGCTTCGTGCACTGGATGTGCATCCCACAAATCTCCATTAACTGCAAGATGCTATCTTATCAATATGGGCCAACATTTCTAAAGAATGCTTTCAGCACCTTGTTGAATCAATGTGACGTAGAATTAAGGCAGTTCTGAAGGCGAAAGGGGGTCAAACACAGTATTAGTATGGTGTTCCTAACTTCCTTATAATCCTTTAGGTGAGTGCATATTGGAAAAAAGTCAAATTATGATTACATGTTAATTATGATTTTTCACAGATTATCAATTAATTAACACTCCTTTTAGCAAAGTTCCTTGAGCAATACTATGACCTAAAAACACTTTTACCATGGGGCATGGTTTGTAAATTAATACATATTCACATTTGCATCACATAAACAGCTACATGCGCATGGCTTTTCCTGACATTGAAGTTCATCATTGCACTTCTCTTCTGGAGTTACCACGAGTCACCATAAAAGAGCTTGAAGACTTGTAAAAGCAAGATAAAATGGCATTTCAGCAAATGCATTTTTGTTTATCACACTATCAGTAAGATATAATGTAGGGGTTACTGTACTGAGTATATTTTTTCATGAGCATAGGTTGCAAATAACGGCAAGAAAACTAATTTGTCTATCAAACAGCACTGAAAAAAAGTATTTTTTTCATGAATCACTAGGCAAACTCAATTACCAATTTGAATGATTCAGAGATACCCTTCACTGAATGAACTCACTAAATCCATCAAGCGGTTACTGAATCAACATCTGACTCACTCAATGAACTGCATGTCATTCCTTCCAGTGTGGTCCGTCTCAAAAAGAAGCAAGTTTACTGAACGTAATGTTTGTGCAATGAAAAAACAGTCCATATTGGTCTGGCCAGACGTTTAGGAATGTAATGAGGAAGGTATCAAAGCTGTATAAAAAAAATGACATTAAGCTCTGCAAAAGAAAAGCCCAGGCTCCAAGCTGAGAAGGACAGCCCAAGATACCACTGCCCTGGATGGCATCACCCTTATCCAGACTCACTGACTCATCCAAAGAGTAACAAGCCACACCTATGAAGGCCACATGACAAACAGCTAGATTAGAAAAGCTAAAACACACATTACCTCAGTCTGGTTCTAAAGTATTTTACAACTTGTATCTATGGGAACTCTGAATGTTCTCACAGCACTGCCACTGAGGTCCTTCTCACAGGAATTTATTTAAAACCCACATCGGCCAATGTAGCATGAAAAAAAGAAAATCCAGGTTACTATAAACCCGTCATTTGAGGGATACACCGAACTTTCGGATATCTGATCTAATATGATTTCTGACCTGTAAGGTTTCCAGAATAATAATCAGAAATACACCGTTTTTTAATAGGACAGAGGAGAACTGGCACCCCGACTGAGCCTGGTTTCTCCAAAGGTTTATTTTTCTTCATCATGCACCTGTTGGAGTTTTGGTTCCCTGCTACGGTCGCCTTTGGATTGGCTTGCTCAGTTGGGGACACTAAAATTTTGATCAAATTTTTTTAGGGGTGACCCCGAATAGTCGAAGATTCGACGCATTAATATGCCGAGCCAGATTCAACCAACATTCTCACAGTCGAATCTTCGCAAGTGTTATGAAATGAGGATCATACTATTTTGCCAAAATGGGGGTGCTCAATATTTTAATGGATTACTTCACCCAAAAATTAAATTGATGTCATTAGGTTGGTCAAACCTCAAAGATTCAAACGGTTATGAATCAGTGTACTGATTCATGATTGGGATTACAGACAATTCCCAAAATATCAAGGAAACGCTACAGTAATTCATATTTGACATATCTAGTGCTACATTTTTCAGTGTCTTTTGTCTTTTCACAAGTTCTGCCGTAGGCCTTTTATATCACAATAAAATCAGACTTATTGTTCTGTACACAATACCAACATCCTCCACAGAGAAGCCATGCTGGAACAGTGGGCAGCAATCTTCACACTTGTCCTATTATAAGGAAAACCCAAGTCTGCAGTGCACTTGGGTTTGCTGAAGACAGTGCTTGAGTAGGGCAGAACGCTGAGAGATTAACAAGTGCCATTGAGCTGGCCAAGCTCAATAAGAGCGGGGCACCTAAACTCAACAGCAAACCAGCTAGGAGTTGGGAAAACTAAAAATGACTGCAGGAAATTCAAAACATTTTAGTACCAGAGCACGCTTCTCCACTCTTATTCTTGTATCAATTTCATATTTGTGCGCATAGCAGTGGCGGTCCACCACCTGTTCAAGTGCGTTTTCTCGCTAAGCCAGGTGGCTTGTGTTCATTAATGCATCCTTGTCAGAAGTCAACCTGTCCACAGAGGTTAAAGCAGCATGCTGTCTTGCATTCCAAAAGAGTGACTAGTTGCTGGCCAAAACATGCAAATTAAGCTCTGGGGTATTTTAAACCTATTACACAAACCATTAAAAACCAGAGATTTTACTTAATGCATCTAACTTGTGTCAAATGTACAAGTGTCTCAAAGGAACAGTTAAAATAAATAAAATATTGTCATTATCATTTAATCACCCTCATGTCATTCCAAATCCTGACTTTATTTCTTTAGTTGAACACAAAAAGACAAGTTTGGCAGAATATCCAAGCTGCTCATTTCTATACAATGAAATTGGGACAGATGCACAAATCAGCGTATAACTACTTTATTTATTTGAGTAATTTGTATTAGGGCTTTTGTATTAGTCTTTGCACGTTCACGTGGGGCGGTACTTCCGCCTACGCATAGCGTTACGTTTCCGACATGATTGCGCAACCCGTAACAAATCGCTGAGCAGCGCAAGACAAGCAGTTTAGGTTAAAAAATATACACATTTAGATTTGTTTCTTGAAATTGACAGATGGTTGCACTAGATAAGAAGAACCTTTTCCTCAGCTGGGATCTTGGAGAGCCTCTGAAGTACTTTAAAGCCTTTTGAAACTGCATCGATTTCAACATTTTGGTTGCCAATGAAGTCCATTATAAAGAGAAAAATCCTGAAATGTTTTCCTAAATTTTTTTTATTTATTTATTTATTTGCAACCAACGAAAGAGAAAAAGACAAACATCTTTGATGAGACAGGAGTGAATAAATTATCGAGAAATTTGGAACTAATCTTTTAAAGGTGTCATGAACTGGCTTTAAAAAAAATTATACTGTTGTTAACTAATGACGTTTGTGTGGTTTTTACATTCAAAAACATCATAACTAATAAGTTATAGGCTATTTTCTGGACTGGTTTTGAGGATCTCTCCTGAACGCTCTCTCCTTTGATGTGCGTGCTGTACTGAAGACTTGGAAGTAAACGCCCACGGAGCTTCAGCTCCCTTATCATATCTATGCCCCTGTCAGTTCACATGAGGGATTGTTTTGAAAGTGGCAACCGGAATGATTCTCTCACAGTGCCTGCAAAACTTCTCAAACAAACACAATTATTTATTTCTCATCCACTCCGTGATTGATTGGAATATAATTTTATTAACTTGGCCCACCCGATCAATGGATATAAGCGCGGACCGGGCATCACAACCCACACACGTGCGTGCCTTTCAAATTTCAAGTCAAGAGAGTGAACGACGCAGATCAAGAAATGAAAGTTATTTCACTATTTAAATCTTACAATAGGCTTACATTTTGGTAGCCCGTCTGGAAAACACATAGAAGCTTAGCTTAGCGAGTCCTGGCCTATACATGTCCGAGTCTGACCCCTAATCACAATGAACCAACAAAATAAAGGATTCTCCAGCCTGTGACAGCATGGTAAGGTATGTTCTTTTAGACACTTACACACAATCAATAGATCTATATCAAACGATCTTTTAACAATTGTATCACATTTAAAAAACATGTTTTACTCACATAAGTGTGCTGCACCATTACTGTCGGATCCAAAATAGAAGGCACAGCATTGTGTTTTGTTAACCCCTAACAGTTTAAAACTGTTAGGGGTTAACAGTTTTAATCTCAATATGTCTGCAAATCCAGTCTCGACCTGTGTCTTATTTACAAACAATTACGCGGGGAAATGAAGCAAGCAAACGTGCAATGTCTTACTCATGTGAGCTGGATCTTCATTAAAAACATAGTTCAACCACACATTCCTAATATTAGGACCCGAAGGAAGCTTATGCAGTGGATGTGTTCTTCCACAACCAGGCACAGCGCAATATCTGGCCATCTTCAACATGTTTAATGCTGGGTACCGCAACCTGTTTAGCTCTACGAGTCAGTGGGCGGGGCTACAGAAGCAGGCGTGCATATTTATCGGTTGAGGCGGCATTTCTGCATTCTTTGACGTCAATGGTCGACATATTCTGAGATCGATTGTTTTCTGGGTCTGGTGTCAATAACAGCTTTTCTTTGACTAACAAGGAAGTTTTCAGCATATCACAATTTACTTTTATATATCAAAGGCTCAAGGGAAAGTTGATTTCTCAATTAATCACATACTATTTAGGATGGATAGTATGGCCATTGGGACGCAAGGATTTTTTTCTTCAATGGAAGAGAGTAAAGGTGTGTCGTCACTCCAAACTTTGCAGACTTTTTACTAGGGCTGTGCAATATATCAAAATATCGCAAATGTACATATCGCAACGACACGCAATATATAAATGATTTGAATAGGCTACTTCAACAGTTAAAAGTTTATGTTTTAGGTTGACGCATAGCAGAGAATAGACTGGGTACACGACTGTTAAAGGGGGGGTGAAACGCTGTTTCATGCATACTGATCTTTTTACACTGTTAAAGACTTGGAATCCCATACTAAACAGACAAAGTTTCAAAAGTTAAGGTGGACGTTTGATGGGAGTATTTCTTTGTCAAAAATATTACTTCCGGTTAGTCATAAGGTTCGGCAATTTTTTTTCGATCATGGGTCCACTTGACGTTAAAGTTTCGGAATTTCCTTGTATGGGCCGTATGGGCAATTCTACCGGAAGAGCGTGAGAGAGAGAGCGAAAGCAACAGGCTATGCCCATCAAAGCGGGGCTCGTAGGCTGCGCTGCACAGGAGATGTGACTTCAAGAAATTAACAATGTCACCAAAAAAGTGCGTTTTTGGTTGCCAGACCAAGACAGTCCTGTACAGATTGCCAAAAAAACCCGCGTTAAGGCAACAGTGGATGTAATTTGCTTTTCCGGATCAGCAACTGAGTTGCGCAAAGGTTTATGTCTGTTCACTGCATTTCGGTGCCGACTGTTTCATAAACAAGGCCCAGTTCGACGCCGGATTTTCCGATCGCCTAATGCTGAAGGATGGAGCAGTCCCAACGATAAAGGTCCCAACGTTAGAACCGCAGGCGGTGAGTAAGACTGCTTCAAATGTCTGTGTTTTTGCCTATGCCCATCAAGTAGCCCAAACATGATCACGTATAGGTAATTGATCAATGGAGCATGCGATGTGTAGTGCGTGTACATTTGTTTAGCTGGCCACTATATGTGTAACTTTATGTTTGTGTATTGTAAAAGCACTCCAAACAACATTACACAAAGAGTGGGGAAATATGTTGAACTAAATAAGCACGCTTCTTCATTCAAATGCGCTACTATTCCGTGTCTTTCTATGTAAACACTAGCCTGCCGTGCAAAACCAGTCCGCTTACTTGTCTACACAAACCACGCGTAAACACACACACACACGTGCACAACTGCACTTCCCACATGTACACCTTCAAAGACAAAAATACGACGATATAATTCAAGTATAAATATGTAAATAACACAAGCCGCTAAGCATATTATATAGTTAGTGTATAACTTGTACCACATACAGACGTCCTGCTCTAGTCGTTTTTGCTGCTGCTCCTGTTCAACTGCAGCCTCTGGGTCTGATTCCGGATCATAGATGTATGGCTGTATCTGATTAAAAGCCATATTTTTATTTTGAATAAAGTTTTTTCCCGCTGTTAGGGATGACACAGCTTTACGACGCACTCAACACAAAACAGCGGCGCGCACACTTTAGCTCCGCTCACACGACACGCCCCCACCCGCTCTGCTTTTTTCGGAAAGACTCGGAACAGCGCATCTTTCTTATATAATTATAAAAAAAATTAAGACTTTTCGGAGATATGCAGGATGCAATGCTACTCTATAGGTACTCAAGATTGACATGACACTGACTGAAACTGAGTGTTTCACCCCCCCTTTAATTATGGGACTTGCTTGACATTAAAAAGAGTTATTAAACGCAATAATTTGCGAAAAACAATTACTTGCACTCTTCACGCTGTCTGACACACACACACCGAAACATGAACGATTTGTGACATAAATGTTTGCTAACAAACTGCTGGTCACTTTCAGAAGATGAAGTGATGCTTTCTTTCCCCAGAAAGAATGTGAAAAGTTGTTTCATTCTCAGTTTAAAAAAAATTTAATATAATTTAAATAGATTTTACACACTAATAGCAATATCATATAGCATATTGAATATCGCATTATTTAACAAGATATTGCATATCGCATTTTTCTTCAATATCGCACAGCCCTACTTTTTACATTCACAAACAGCGATAATACAAACTACATGAAAGGTAATATACCAATATAAGGCGCTTTGCATTTGAACTTTTACTCAAGCAATTGTTTGGATTGCTTTGTCCACCATGGAGTACTTTTATGGTGTATTCTGTGTTTTTTTGACATGACCAAAACACCATATGGTGCTTTTTAGAGTTTGACAGCCATTGCTCATGCTCTACTTTAATCGAAAATAGCACTCTGCTAAACTTCTCTTTTCATGTTCCACTTTAAAAAGAAAGTCATAAGGGTTTTGGAACAGCATGATGAGTAAATCAACTTGTCTTTTGACACATTCTTTGGATTCTGGGTAAAACATAAGGGTACTGGATGAGCTAAATGATTAAATCCAGACAGAGAAAGATCAACATTTCCACATGCAGGCTAGAAACAGCAGCGCGACCTGCCCTGGCCCTGGAGGAGACGATCGAATACACGACACTCCTTACATGCTTCACATGCCTCTCTCTCTCTCTCTCTCTCGCACGCGCACGCACACACACACACACACACACACACGCGCACACACACACACACACACACACACACACACACACACACACACACACAACATGAGAAAGTGGGACAGTGGCTGTCCTGGTTACAAAGACCCACTCCCACCATCTGCTGCTGCATCACCGCAGTGACACAGTCATTCACAGGAAGTGCCTTCATCCTGCGCTCAGGCATGATGTTGTAGAGGAACAACAGGCAGGGTGGAAAAAAAGCCACATGCTAGCCTGCAGGCCGTGCTGTCAAGCCAGGACTTGAACACTAGACCTAGTGATTGGCTTCCCATCTGAGTCATCTTCTGTGGTGGCTGCTTTAGTATCGGTGCGACTCGAAGCGTGCTCGGTCATGTGGAGGAAAAGGTTGCCATTTTACATCAAACCTGACGGGCAGCTTTTCCTTTAAATGTGGCGCTACCTGTCGAGCAACTTTTCTAAAGGAATTGCAAAGCAATTAAGCCTTGATAAACATCTTGATAGCTCCATTTCTCACCTGTGGCTCGATCTTAGACACCTCTAGCAGATGTTTTGTATCTCGAGAGAAATATTGGTTAGAAAGACAGAGGTTAAACATCTGACGCTAATGATTACTGAGGAAGTCCCTTTTTTTAATGTTCTTTACAGGCTGTAGATCAAGAGACCGGAGGAGGACATTTAGCGCTGTTCAACAGAGTCATACTGATAAATGCTCAAACAAATTATTTGCTAGATCACAAATAAATAAATCCTTCTCTTTTTGATTCCATTTTTCATACAACCTCTAATAAATAATTAATATAATCTATACATTTAAGTTAATAATTTAATTAATTACAACAAAATAAATTAAATGATGAACTATATACTAAAATATATTTAAAGCAATTACATGTAAATGTTTTTATTATATGAATGCAATAAACATAAATAAAACTAGTAATTGCCGGATCATATCATAAATGCATAAACCCGTCTGTTTGTTTACTTTTTAAAAGGCAAATAAAAAAGGAATATCATTTGAGTTTAATAAACACAAAAAGTTTAATAAAATAATTCAATTTGACTGAATAGAATAGTATGAACAACATAAAATTAATTAAATTAAAATGCATTATGCATACTAATAAATAAAGCAATTACATACATATAAATATGTGTATTGTATTAATGCAAAAAATGTTAAAAGAAATTATAATTTAGTCAGATCATAAATACATAAATCCTTCTCTTTATGTGTTCATTTTTTTCATGTTTGCTTATTTGTACTTACATTTAAAAAAGGCTTTTTTTCGAACATAATGAAGTCAAATGAATTATAAATCACATCATAAATACATAAATCCTTCTCTTTTAAATTCAGTTTCTCATAGATGTTTGTTCAATTTTACTTACTTTTTTAAAATGTAAATTTATGAGTTAAATAGAACAAATCAAAATACATTTCATTAAAATATATGATGTACTTTATCCTAATTAATATTTAAAGCAATTATATAAATATTTGTATTATATGAGTGCAAAAAAATGAAAAAAAATAGAAGGATTTACTTTGATTTATTTTACAAGTTTATTTAGTTTTTTTTCCTATAAAAATGTCCCATGTTTTTTTTTTTACTTATTTAAAGTTATTTTTAAAATAAAAAATACATATTTTGTAGTCTGTAATAAAATTAATAAGTATTCTAATTGTAAGAAACAAATGCATACTAGTAGCATGCATATTTAAAGCAATTATATTTATTATTATTAATTACTCATATTTGTATTATAGGAATGATATGTTAAATCAGATTTATGTCTCAAATTCGAGTAAGCTAAGTTACGTGACTTTAAAGTTTGACTAAAAAGGGGAATCATTTGAGGAGATATCTATAAAACTAGCCTAGAAATCTACTATAAAACATGACTGAAGCTGACTCTCTCATGTTCACATTTGACACATTAATTCAATTCTCACATCAAGTTTAAGAAAACACAATCCGTTTAACGTGTTTCAAATCGAAGTCAAGACAGTCCATAATGTGTCGCTCTAAAGACAAGACAAATCTCACATCCTCCTTTTAGAAGTTTGAGACAATTCTGGTGGATACGAGTAAACTTCTTATGTCTAAAGTTAAACAGTATCTAGACACACCCTCAGTGTAAACGACACAAATCCCGTACACGATTACAAATCTCCTGTACAAACCACTTAAATAGGATCAAGCTTTTTGAAGTATCGCCCTTTATGTGCTCCAAATGTTCTACCACAAACGGTTTGCCCCAGCTTTTCCATTTTACAACCATATTTCCTGTCCGATCCCCACAGAAGTGTTGGAGATCAGCGAGTAACAGAGAAACACGCGCGCGCTTACCTGAACATAATTATTCTCACAGTAGTCCGCGACCCTCGTGAGGTTCTGATAACTCTCTATGAGAGCTCGTTTACCGGCTGGAATTTCTTCCTCTAGTAACATCTGCAGCTCTGCCATCTTACATGTCTCCGCAGAGCTTCCTACTCCTCGTCTTTGGGATTTGATTGAGAGCTCAAGCTCAGCCCTAACGATGTCGGAGTCGTTCCTTTGTGTCGAATCTTTTCAATGAATCGGTTCGCAAAACAGGAATGAACGATTCAGTTTTCTTAAAACGATTCGAATGACGGAATCAGAATCTCGAGTCAATGACTCACTGAATCATTGAACCGAGACATGCGCGACTCGTAATGAGCTTTGGAGTGAACGAGTAGCAATCACGGGTATTACAAAACACATTGGAAATGTGTTGACGACATGATTATAGGGCAGATTTAGCTTCAAGCAAACGGAAATGAGTTGTTTACAGCCTGCAAAAACATGATATATCAATGAATATGAGTAGTTTAATTTAATCCGTATTAGCCTACATTTAGGATCACATTACATGAGAGTCGAAGCAAAATAGGACAAGTTCAATTGCAATATACAATAATAAAAAACTTTAACCTAAACTTAATGAAAAAACAAACAAACAAACAAAACAATGAACAGGATGCTTATATGGTTTTATAATGAGCATTTAAAATGCAATGCCAGGATATCAGGGACACGTGCTGACGTAACTACGCAAAAGAATCATTTGCTTGTTCTTTTAAACGGTTCGTTGCAAAGATTTGTTCAAAGCAACCGATTCTTGGAAATGATTCTGATTTCCCATGGCCTCGCTTTCGTCACAGCGTCACCTATCAACACAGCTAATACGTTGTTGGTGAGCGAATGGGACATTGGGACTTGTAGTGTTACAATTAATTTAGTAACGGGGGGGGGGGGAGCGTTGGTGTTTCATTAAGTGCTACAGTGTTACCTTTGCGTCTTTTGCGCATAGAATTAGGAATCGTATTTGTTTCATTAGAAATATGCGTCAAAATATTGCTAGGCAGTTTCAAAGTTCGTAGTCAGGGACGGTTTTTATGTCAAAAACTCCCTAGGGTAAGCTTACCTCGGTGAACTCTATTACCCAGAATGCTACGCGTGCAGGTCAAGAATTATGGCATTTGTAGGATTTAAATACCGGTGTTGCAAGACACTCAGCAGTGTCGTTCTCCAAAGAAACTACAATTCCCATTAAACACACGAGGAAGGCTTTCGTATTTTGGCTGTCAGGTACGTATTCATGAGGTCGTAGTCTCTCCAGCACAGCAGGTAGAGCAGCAAATGGTAAAGTATCAAATGCTAGTGCTTTTAACGTCGTTTCGATCGTTTCTAATGCAAGTCGACCAAGAAATATCACATTAAATAGTATTCGGTGCACTTTCAGTCATGTCTTGGTTGTCCTTCAGGATTCGGCGAGACATAATGTGTTGCTTTTGGCTTTGTTGACTTTTTTTGGAATAATAAATAGTATTATGAACTTGTAATGAGTAGCTGTGACAACTGCATTTCATAAATCAATTAATATGTAATGTAACTTTGCTGGTAGGTTTGATTCAGATCTTGCTGTAGCGGTTAGATTGTCATGATGGAGGGTGACAACAAACCAGTCTACGAAGAGAGGTTCAATGCTGCTGTCAAAGTGATCCAAAGTTTACCTTCAAACGGTGAGTAGATAGGTCACAGCCATAGACAGTGTATTGTGTGTTATTGCAGCAGTACACGCGACTCCTCACCTACTTTCATTTGATCGCCGCAGTTTCTTAATCAAATTACAAATTATCACTGGCTTCCATGGTCAACGCGATTAGCCTACATTGAGCTGGTTTAGGTGCTGAAATAGATCGTGTGCCACTAGCCCTGTAGAATGTGTGTGTAGTGATTTGGGAAGGAGCATCATGGGATTTATTAACATATAACAACATGCTAAAGACATGCTAATGGAATTTATATAGAGGGATATTTCACCCAAAAATGAGCCTTCGGTTACTCCAAACCAATATGCTGTTTTTATAGTGTATTTAATTTGTGAAACACAAAATAATAATTTTTGAAGAATCAATGATGCCTTCTTTAAAACAACACAAGGATGTGTAAATTACAGCAATTTTTCTTTGTATATGAATTCACTTAAAGGATTGGTTCACTTTAAAATGAAAATTACCCCATGATTTACTCATCCTCAAGCCATCCTATGTGTATATGACTTTGTTTGGGGGGGTATGGGTAAAACTTTATAAAGTAAAATATCTAGCTTCTTCCAGACCACCTTCCATATTCAACGTAAAGAAAATGCGTAGCTGATGTAACGAAGGACGTGGCGTAAGCGCTTTGAACTGCGATAGGCGTTACACTTTATGCGCAAGTTGAATGAATACGGAAGACCATCTGACGGAAGCTAGGTTTTAAATGAGCAATATTACACAAGTAGCAATGTGATATGGCTTTTTTTGTTTGACAGCATTTAAATAAACAAGGAACAACAGTGTGTTTTTAAAAACACTCTTTTGTGCAGAACTAATTTCTTCCACCACAGATTCATATCTCAAATTGACAGGTTAACAGTTGAGCCCAAGCCTTTGTTACTAATTTTAAAATGTCACTTCTAAAACTAGTAATGAAGGAATTTTGAGTCGCTTCATTGAAGCTTATTATATTATGTAGAGTAGAGGTATTTTGGTATTATGAAAGAGAGATCGACTAAAAGAGTGTAATACCTGCATCTGATATAGTATTCATTCTCCAGGTTAATGTCCATAATAATAAAAAAATCAGTTCACTGAGGAAAGCGATATCTTTGTCCTTTTAAAATATTTCCAAAGACAGCCCTAAAACAACTTTCTTGTTTACAACCAGTCACTCATAAAGCCGTCATCTAGCGTTGCAACTGATCCAGAATGCAGCGGCGAGAGTGTTCTTTAACGAGCCCAAGAGAGCGCATGTCACTCTCTCTTCATCAGACTGCACTGGTTGACAAAGGCTGCTCGCATCAAATTCAAGACACTGGCGCTCGCCTACAAAGCAACCACTGGCTCTGCACCAGTATACCTAGACTCGCTTGTTCAGACTTACACACCCTCCAGAAGCTTGCGTTCTGCAAGTGAACGACGCCTCGTGGTTCCATCCCAAAGAGGCATGAAATCTCTCTCACGGACCTTTTCCTGGACCGTTCCCACCTGGTGGAATGACTTGCCGATCTCAATTCGTGCAGCCGAGTCTTTAGCCATTTTAAAAAAGCATATTAAGACACATTTTTTTCAAACTGCACCTGACTAATAAAGACTATCACTTAACTGTCCAATAAAATACTCAGTTTGTTTGTCTTAAAAAATAAAAATAATAATAATACAGTTTGTGTGCTTGATTAACTGAGACTTCTTACAGCTCTTACAGGTTGTTCCCCTTGTTTGTTTCGTTGGTTCTATTGCTCTCCCCTTTTTGTAAGTCGCTTTGGATAAAAGTGTCTGCTAAATGATTAAATGTAAATGTAATAATGTAATTGTCACTAAATTTAAAATCACAATCACTAACGGACCCTTTCTCAACACCAAATT
The DNA here is from genome assembly GCF_024679245.1 of Pseudorasbora parva. Lineage (NCBI taxonomy): Eukaryota > Metazoa > Chordata > Actinopteri > Cypriniformes > Gobionidae > Pseudorasbora > Pseudorasbora parva. Next base: position 29,339,335 of record NC_090195.1, read on the forward strand.
CGGCATATTTATATAAAAAAATATTTATTGAAGAATATTTATAGATTAATAAGACCAAATACTGCCGGTTTGATATACCCCAAATTAATTATATCTGTTTACCCACTATCTACATAAGAGTCACTGACGGCCTGGAGCTCACATCTGTGAAAGTGTCTGAACAACAGGAAACAGAATCTATGTTTATATATGAGTCACATATTTGAGGTCCAATTAACAACATTTTCCAATTAACTACATTTCGTGACAACAACAGTAATATTTTTTTTTTTTAACTGGGGGATTTTCTTGACCGCCATGACAGGCGGAGTGATACAAACGGACTGAGTGGCGATAGATATAAATATGGATAATTTTCATACAAAACTCAATCGATTCACTTCAAAAGGCCTTTATTACCCCCGGAAGTGTGTAGAATACTTTTATAATGGATAGATGCACATTTTTGAGCTTCAAACCCAGTGGACCTCATCACTGCCGTTATAAAGCTTGGAAGCGTCATATTTATTGATATAACTCTGATTGAGGATGGCTTGAGGGTGAGTAAATCATGGGCTAATTTTCATTTTAAAGTGAACTTATCCTTTAATTTGGAATGAATTCATGGTTCAGAATGGATCACACTGAACACACCCAGCCCCCCCAAAAAGTCACTGTTTGGATATAAATAGTCAAATGCTAAAGAGTCTATGACTGGATCATTATTGCAGTGATTAAGTTTCTATGCTATTTGTTTGGCAACAGTTCTTCTAACTAAGTGATGGAGTGTGTAGCTTTTCAATTCTTAAACAACAATACAGGAAGACACATCATGACCATAATCCAGGACCACACCAAACATTGATGTACCTCTTGATGGAAATAAATGTTGTGACGTTATTTCCATCAAGAGGTGCTTACATTTTTTGGTCAAGATCTTGTATTGACCAAGCCTGCAGTATCCCTCTCAGAAACTGAAGCTTTCGTGCCTCGATCACTTACGAAATCTCTACTGCGCAGACTCGGTCCCAAGATGTCAGCGCCGTGCAGGCCGCCTGAAAGCTTCAAATCTGGCAAGCGGAAACGGATGATGTCGAGTCATCCATATTTTTTTACAGTCTATGGTATTGACAATGCAAGAGTCCAGTGCTCTGTAAAGTCTCCTCCAGCACATCCCAAAGGCGTTCACTGAATTTAAGACTCGGACTCGGAGGTGTAATTTTTAACATTTTGTAACATTTCAAAATGTGTAAAAAAGATTCTCCATGCTTCCTCCCATCTATTCTTTTACAGTATAATATAATGAATCTTGACATTGTCATCCTGGATTATGGTCATGATGTGTCTTCCTACATGGTTGTTTAAAGAAATGAAAAGCAACACACTCCATCACCTAGGGTTAGAAGAACTGTTGTCAAACAGTATACACATATAGCATAGCAATATAATAATCAAAAATATACAAATCATGTTTTTTTCTTCCGTATTTCTAATATAGTTTTTTTTTTCTCTATCAGGTTCATTTCAGCCTTCCAATGATATGATGCTGAAATTTTATAGCTACTACAAGCAAGCAACACAAGGCCCCTGCAATATCCCCCGTCCAGGATTCTGGGACCCCGTTGGCAAAGCCAAATGGTACTGAACCTGCTGAATGACATGTTTGGTTATAAATGTTATAGACTGTTAAAGGGTTAGTTCACCCAAAAATGAAAATTCGGTCAATAATTACTTTCCCTAATGTCGTCCGACACCCGTAAGACCTCGGTTCATCTTCAGAACACAAATGAAGATATTTTTGTTGAAATCTGATTGCTCAGAAAGGCCTTCTACACCTTTAACCCCTTAACTCTCACCATCCTACCAGTGGGACATTTGCATTATATACATTTAAAATAATAATATCTTAGTCTAAACCTAAAGAATTATTGACAAACTATACATCATTTGCAGGGTTGCCAACTTTTAAGTTCAGGTTGGACTGAGACAAATGTTCCGGTCTTTCGATCTTTTTTTCAGTACCAATTTATGTAGTACTACTGTACATAATAAGGAAAAATTGGTTTGTCTTAGCACTATTTTAAACGTTTCTTGGGTCATGTGCTCGCAGCCATAAGGCACCTACTGGGTAATGCCATTAAAAATAAACGTTAGTATTTTTTAGCCACAAAATGACTCTAATTTGCCTCTTTGAATTGGAATTCTCTATTTTAACCTTAATTACTACACTAATTCTAAATACTACACACTAATAATGTTCTCCAGGAAAAAAAATGGTGTTTTGGGGGTAAAATGTGTGTTATTTTGGCAAGGTTGCCTGCTAAAATTCGCACTCATGGGTCTATATATCACATAATAGTCGCTTAAACCCGTGGAAAACAACCAGCGGGAAAAAACGCGGACTTGGCAACACAGTGCAGCAGAGCTCTGTTGATGTCGCTTCGTTGCTCTGATTGGTCGTAGGTCTATCTAATTGATGTCTTTCCTGGTTCGGTTGAAACACGCCCCATAATCACAGCCCAATGGAGCAGTTTCAGACTCCTATTCTGACTAGAATTGAGTATGACCACATCAGGCTACATGTTTTGAGATATCAATCTCAAATTTGTTTTTTTGGCTTTCATTTTATTGCATTTTTAGAGTTGTTTTGTGGAATATATATTCTATATAAAAAAATATAAATAAATAAAACTACATTTTAAATTTTCAAAAAATTAAACTGCTACAACATTTTTGTTTATTTATTTCACTTTCTTTTCAACATTACAATAGTCTTGACCAAAAGAGACCAAACTTAAGTCTGTGCTCTAAAGTATTCAAGAATTTGTAAATGTTATTTTAGGATCTATGCCAATATGAGTCTACATAATCTAGACCAGTGTCAATGACCTACTGAAAGTGAACTTTTGGTCTGTTGAAAGTTCTGTGAGATAACAGATCAGTATCAGTATGTAACATCTTAGTCATAATATTACTTTTTGAAATGCCACACTGAAAGTTCCGCATTTATACTTCTGCAAAAACTTATTTTAAACTCTATTGTAAGTCTAATGTAAACGATAGAGTCAGTGGGGCTCGCAAAATGTAAAAATCCCTGGTAGCCCTTCGGGCAGGCATCAGCCGGAGGAGAAAGCCGGAAAAGTGACAGAATGGACGTGTATTTGCAGTACAGGCGCCACGGTTCAGCTGCGTGACAAACGCTGCCTGTGTGAAGCACAACAGCCATGCGCTGTTCCTGCTCTCCACAGCTTCTGCGCGTGCGATGTGGAACCGATCAGCAGAACTTTACTGCGTTCAAATCAGCAGGATCTAAACTTCTGCGATCATATTTTTCCTTTAGATAACAAATCAAGAGTGTCAACAACACACATCAAAAAAGGAATTATTTCACAATTTAAGATAGCTCATCGGGCAGGGCGATGATACATTTTGGTAACCCGACCGGAAAATACGTTAGCCCCGGGACGTCGGGCAGGCGATTTTGCGAGCCCTGGTCAGATATTTAATTTTTCTCACACATACCATTTTATTGTGTTTCATGCTGTTTTTTTGATCCTCCATCTTTTATACACTCGTCTTGCTAGAGGCACGGTTGTGTGACAGATGACAACATCAGTGTTGAAATGGAGATTATCAGTGTAAAGTTGTCGCTGACCCTTCCTGGTGTTTGTGTTTAGGGATGCGTGGAATTCTCTTGGAGAAATGCCAAAAGAGGAGGCGATGGCAGCCTATGTGGATGACTTGAAACTGGTATTATGTTTTGTATTCTTTAGCAGCGTTTGAGAATGTAGTGTGTAATGTAATTGTTTGTGTTTCAGCTTTGTTGTAACTTGGTTTTATATTTGCTGAACAGATTCTGGAAAGTATGCCTGTAACAAATGAGGTAGAGGAGCTTCTGCAGATCATTGGACCGTTCTATGAGCTCGTTGATGAAAAGAGGAGGATAACGCACGTGTCAGATTTGAGCACAGGTAAAATGATCAACAGTGCCCTCTCAGGTGAATCTCACAAAAGTTGTATTTTGCTCAAAAAATCATTTAAGATTCCTTATCATTTCTGTTCTAAATGTTTTAAATTGGTAAGAACAATAATACTGATTGCATAATTTATGCACTTAAAAAATGGTGTCAATTCCAAACATTTTCAGCATTTTATTCGCTGGATTATTTAAATGAGACTTTTCAAGGAAAATATGCCCAACTGTCATGTAAATGTCATAATGCCAAAAAATATAGTCCTAAATTAGGCTTTATATACTGTGTGATTATTTATATTATAAATGCTATATATTGTCATATCATTCATTCTTGTCAGTGTTTATTTAAAAACATAGAATTAGTCAGATTATGATGGTAAATATTTAATTGAAGAGTCAACGATACAATTTATTGGGTACGAATTTACCCAACAATTCAACATATTGAGACATCGCTGACTGGAGTCCAGTTGTTTCTGGGAATTGCAGTGATCTATTTGCTTCTCTTTTCTGTAGCTTTCAGCAGTCTGTAAAAATGTACCTCAGATTTCTTGTCAAATCGGTTTGTTCAGTCAATCTCAAAGGTCTTTTTTGAGACAAACCTCATTAGAAATTAATACATACGACTATATATATATATATATATATATATATATTTACTTATAAACTTATATATATTTTATTCTTATATTCTATATTTGCTTACACTAATACGCATATGTTTAATAGGATATGATATGAAAATTATGTTATTCAGTATGGACACATTAAATTGATAACTGATGACACATAAAAAAATAAAAAAAAATCAATTAACACTAATTAATCCTTCCCTCAGGTAATTTTGACCTCAAAGACCCTACAACTTTTGTGAACCATGAATGTATAAAATAATTGACTGGATTCGAGGAGTTTTGTGGTTGAAAAAGGAGCAAATCCTTTCCTCACGGAATGTATGGAATGCTTGGAATGCTTCCGTATGCATAGAAAAACCTAAAAATGCTCAAAATTTACAAAAAATTATATATTTTATAATGTCTATATGTGTATCTGAATGCATACTGAAGTGAAAAGACTTTAGGACCCAGCGGAACAGCTTATTTGCTCCTTAGAGTTATAAGGTCAACGTCAAAAAATATCATGTTATATTATCATCATTCCAGAAGAGGTTGACAAAGACACCCAATGCAAGATATTCTGAGCTGAATTAAAAGGGTTATCAATGATCTGAAGTTGAAAGAATGTGCCTATACTATTAATTTATTATAAATAGTAATTTAAAGATAAATAAAATAAAAAAAATAAAATAAAAAAAATTCCTTTAAAATGTTTTAAAAATATTATCAAAATGAAATTAAATAAGCTTTCTGGACAAAGAAAAAAATAAGTATAATTTTAGGGCTTCTGGTCATTTTGACCCACGAGGGGTGCGAGCTCTTTTCAACATTAATAATATAAAGAAATATTTCTAGAGCAGCAAATCAGCACATCAGAATGATTTCTGAAGGATCATGACACAGAATACTTGAGTCATGATGCTGAACATCCATTTTAATTTTAAATATATTAATTTATCAATGTGGTTTAATAAATAAATGGAACCTTGATGAGCATAATGGACTTCCTTCAAAAACATTAAAAAAAAATCGACCCAAAACATACGAACGGTAGTATTTATGTAAATAATTATAACATCTTTTTTTACATTTAATTAACTAATTACCACTTTGTTTCATGCTCAGCCCGCTTGGAAAGATTTGCTAGGAAACTTGAAGGCAAGTAAATATCAGTGTGTTCTCCCAGTGGCCCGTGCCCTTAGCCAATAGTGCCATAGTCCAGGTGTTTCCTTTGAACATGTTCACTCACTGCTATTATTAGTGTAGATTGCTGGCTTCTGTACAGGGTTGTAGTGTTACTAGTGCAGATTTACTTTCTGTGAAACAGCCCTGATGGAACAGACCTTTAAGAAAGTGTTTCAGAACATATCCCTAAAGCATCATCTATATCACATATTATCTATACAAATACGTATTGTTGTTTTTCGCCAGGATTTGGGAGTCTGCTAACATCACCACCCAAAAGTGTCACGAAAAGCATCATCAGGACGATGGAGATGAACGGCAGCCTGGAAAGTTTCTCCGTCAGAACAGCAGAAATGCCAAAGACTAAATTATTAGAGCTGGAAGATGGAGATGATGATAATGAGGTGGAAGAAGAGGAGAAAAATGAAGAAGAGGAGGTTAAAGAGGTGAAAAAAGGTAAACATCATTATCACTACTGTTCATACTCAAGGCTGATTTATACTTCTGCGTCAGATCTGCTCCATAGCCTCTACGCCGTAGGCTAAGCGTCGATTTTTATTTATATTTCTGCGTCTTTGTCCGCATCCACGTGCAATTACACATGCAGAGATATCCATGATAACCCCTGAGGGAGGGGGTTCTGGCAGACCAATCACTGCGATTGCGCGTACAATTGATGCGTTGTTACATTTTTGGAGCGGTGCACGTCAGGATACGTCGTAGGCTTACGCGAGCTACACACAGCCTACGGCGTACACTTGACGCAGAATAATAATTGAACATCAGAACAGTCGTTTTAATAGGAATCCACACAATCAGGAATTTCCTCATGCACATTTCGCAACTGTTCATGCGGATTTGCCTCATTAACCAACAGAAAGCTGCTTGGTTTTAAAGTGACTTTCGTGTGAGCTGTGCTTCATGCTTTGCTAAACTATTGACAATAAACAATATATCTTTTGTGCTCGCAAAATTTCACAAACATTTTGGCAGTACTTTATTTTACAGTCCTGTTTCGCATTAATATATTGTGTAATTATTGTAGTAATGACACTAACTGGGTAATAATGAGGTACTCATGTGGTTTTTACTCACTTCTTTTGTGGGTAAGTGCACTTTATGTACATTGAAAGTGCATGAACTGTAAAATAAAGTGCTGCTGAAATTTTGTTCATAAGAAACATTAAAAGTGCCCCTATTATGCTTTTTCGGATATTACCTTTTGTGTAGTGTTTAGGGTATTTATTTATTTATAATTTTTTTAACCTTTATTTAACCAGAAAAGACATTTAAGAACAAATTCTTATTAACAATAGCAGCCTGGCAGGAGAATAACAAGCAGAGACTGAAATATGTGTCTCTATTTTCAGGGATTTTTGTGTTCCAATCATTTGGTGTAGCAAAACTGAAAGCGGAATGGCCACAAACACTTTTCTTATGGGGAATATTCAAAAGAATATGATTAGACAATCTACTTGTACATTCTAACATGAGGTTGCAGCTTATCTTAAAGTTATGTGGGTGATAAACCTACAAATATAATATAGCTGTTTGTGAATATAAAAAGCGCTTGACAAATTAGTTATCAGTTATCAGCTATGTTTCCATCTAAAGTTACGAATTTAACATTTCCATCCATTGAGCCGAAGATTATTATTACTAGTACTTTAGTACCTGGTATTAAAAGGTAAGTTCACCCAAAAATGAAAATTAACCCATCATTTACTCACCCTCAAGTCATCCTAGATGTATATGACATTCTGCTTTTAAGACGAATAAAATCGGAATATATAAAAAAAAAAAAAAAAGTCCTGGCTTTTCCAAGCTTTATAATGGCAGTGAAAAGTCCATAAAAGTGCATCTATCTATCATAAAACTGCTCCACGCGGCTCCGAGGCGTTAATAAAGGCCTCCGGAAGTGAAGTGGTGCTTTTGTGTAAGAAAAATATCCATATTTAAATCTTTATAGACTAAAATAACTAACTTCCAGCAGAAACGTACCAAGCACAATGTTCTCTCACCATTTCTGGTGTCTTCTCACAGCATTCGGCTGCTCTCCATATGTTTTTCGTAATCTCCATGCACTTAATTTGTAAATTGTGTGAGCTTTTTAGTCTATAAGATCAAATATCTAAAAAGACACGTGCATAGACACTCCCCTGAAGAAATCAGGACCTCTTAATACCAGGTGTAAACAGGGCCTCAGATACTGTGAGGAAAGAGTGAGAGTAAAGATCTCGTAGGGTTTTTTTTTACTTAAAAAAAAAATGCATTTAAACCTATTGTAGAAGACAAAATGAAGAACCTTTAAAATAGCATAATCGGGGCACTTTAAAAGTTGAATAGTCTTGAATAGTCATACATTAAAGGAGGGACTTGAGTCATATCTAGGGCCAGGGATTTAATGACCGCTTGCTTCAGCGCAAACCCAGTTTTGTCGTTGAAGAACTACTGTCAGGATTTACTAAAGACACACAGTGAGATATTAGCACTGAAAAGGCATGGGCGGGGTTATTTTTGTGGCTGACCTTATTGCATGTGCATTTGTAGGATAATTCCCTTTCAAACGTAAAATTTATGGGAGGAGAGTATTTAAATGTATCATGCAAGGTGATTTACTAAGGTTTACGCTTGTCAATTTACTAGTATTCATGCCATTATTTACCACCCAAAAAAGCATGTCTTAAACCAGACGCTAATTTGCACTTCTCTCGGTAGATTGCATTTCATTATGGAAATGATCCGGCTGTGCCTGTTCTTTAATTTGCACGTCATCAGTAGATGACACGCAGAACTTTCCACTCACATTGGCGCTTTTATTGGATTGCGTTCTCACGTTAATAAAACAGATTTTGTAAATCTGGCCCATCTGTAAATCTGAGACTATTTCTAGATGCTATTTTGCCCTAGAAACTACCTAGCAGGTCCTTGGCAACCATATAACATTGTGAGCAGTTTTTCGTTGGTAAGCAACATTTCTTAATACATGCAATAATAATACATTTACTTTGTCAACAACTGTTGTTTTTAGCCTCACAACCGAAGAAAAGGGCTTCTGCAGGGAGACTCAAAGGACCGGTGTCCAATGGCAATATCAGTCAAAATAAAGTCCTTACCAATGGAACACACGGGTCAAACTCTGATCCGAACAGGCATGAGCCAGAAGAAGACCCTGAAAGCATTAACTATGACGGAGACCTCATAGAGCTGAACAGACACCTCAGAGGTGAGGAAAAGGACTTGAAAGGTAATCATTTACACCAACATAACTTGATGCATAATCTTGAACACACTATCATTAGATATCTGAACTTCAATTCTTAACGGCTCAATGTCTTGCATATGAAACAGAAGATGTATCCAGTTCTCACCATGTGGCCAGTGATTCGGACAGCGAGGTGTACTGTGACTCTGTGGACCAGTTTGGTGGAGAAGTAAGCCGATTTCAGTTTACGCTTTTATCATATCCCAACCATAATTTACTTGATGCTGATAACTTAAGATACAGGTGTGTTAATGTTAGGGACGTTTTGGCAAAAATGATGTGGACAAAGGTTGCCATTATCTATTGTTAATCTATGACAGGTATGAAAGCGAGGCTGTGAGGGATAGACTTACCGTGCTTACAATGGCATCTGCTATAAAAAGCTGTATAAAGCTCCTAGATCACTTTTAATTTTACACGGCTCATGATATTTTTGCAGTGTTTCATCAGCAGAACAATCCAAAAACATTTTAAATAATAGTAGAACCAACTAAAGAGACCTACAGTCTATCTCACAGCCTCGCTTTCATTTCCATTAAAAATTAAAGATGGCGCTGCTGTGAATAAGGTCTATAGTAGGGGTGCTCTGATTGATCGCCAACCGATCTCAATCAGCCGATAATCACTTTGGGATGATTGATCAGCGGTCTCTAAAAAGGCCGATCTCATGCTGAACATAAAGACGCGCACCTGCTGTGAGAGCGAGGGCATGACATGCAGCGGCACAGTTCTCTTTCCAGCGCGGGTAAAATCATTAAAGGTGCCCTAGAATGAAAACTTAATTAACCTTGCCATAGTGAAATAATAAAAGTTCAGTACATGGACATCACATACTTTGAGTCTCAAACACCATTGCCTCCTCCTTCATATGTAAATCTCATGAATAAAAAAAAAACTGAAAAATAAGTGACTCTAAACATAAGGCCAACTGTGACGCAAGCGTTGGGGATCATTTATATGCACGCCCCCAATATTTGCATCTGTCCGAACATGTTCATTGTCAGGCGGAACTGATGGAGCCTGATGGAGATATTCGGTTTTAATGAGAAAAAAATACGAGGATTTAAAGTGTGCAAATCTATGCCTTTATTCACGTGAAAAATCTGGACACGCTATATTGTGTTTAAATGCATCCCCTTATAATACGCCATAAAGTGTGTATCATATGCACACAAAAAACTGCGTAGCCTACCATTTGTAAGCCAAAGCTCATTTTGACGGATACATTCCACGAGATTGCACACTCGTACTATTTATACGCCACTGAATGCTCCTCCCCGACGCGATAAGATCGTGTAACGGTGATCTCACAGGCTGACGATATGACGATTGGAAAATTAGGCATATCGCCCAACACTAATAGTAGGGATGCTCATTTCAGGTAATGTTCACAACCGATGCTCATTAATCAATTATTAACCGTTAACTGGTAAGATTATAATATTGAATTGGCATTACATAAAAATAATTGACATGTCTGTGACCCTTTAAAAATATTTTTTTCGAGTGTTTATTTTATTGTGCAAACAGCAGAATACAGAACAGTTCAACAACAGAACCTAGATTCACAATAGAGCCCTGCATTTATGCCCAAGCCCCACGGGACCCGACTTTTTTACGCCCCTTTAGGGCCGGGCTTCGGGCCAATTTTCACGTCATACCTAAGCGCAGGCCAGGCTTCAGATCTTTTTTTTAGGCTTCTCCTTCGTTTTATATTTATTTTATTAATTAAAAGAAACAATGTGCTGCACTGGTGGAAACAACATGGGACCCTAATAGCTTACGAGACTGTCAAGACATGACTCGCACATAGAGTCCAGCAGCAGCGCGCATTCTTCAGCTGCTAGAGCTATGGCCTTTTTACAACTGGTTCCTTCATTTGTTTTCTCTGACCAGGTATCTATCTAATTAGGAAATGACCAGGAGTAGGCCTAAATGCCTTCCGAGATTCTTTTGAGACGTATTTAATTCTGATGACTCAAACAAACCAATTCAGAAGGTCGTCTGAAAGCATTTCAGACAAAACCAGACAAATGTAAATGTATCTGGTTGTTTAAACCACATGTGTAAATTTTACTCCTGGCAAATGGTTAAAAAATAAACGTGTGTGAGTGTGTTATGTTGTAGTCAGATAGATATGATGGTGCTACTGCAACACGCATCGCCCCAAATGAGTAAAGCAAGCTAACGCAAATGGCCCTAAATGAAACTTAAAATAAGTCTTAGGTGCTCAAAACACAATGATCTTCAATAAAAATGAATACATGATCTTACCAGTGCTTAGGTCGCTCTCTCTCATATTAAAGTCTTTGAATTTGAAATGAGCTGCTGAATAAAATGCTAGAACCTTTTGCTTTCGTTGATGTAAACTCCGTTAGATATAGGCTATACTGCAGGAATTGAAGATCGGATTTATTAGACTATTCATTATGCAGAGGTGTAAGGTAGACAAGACAAACTGCACGTTCTTTTTTTACTATTTGTTTAGCTCATTTCGTTTGCGAGCGCCGTTGCGAGCTGTAGTATCAGCCTGCCTCAGCTCGTCAAAAATGCCTTTTACTGTGGAGGTAATATTATAGTAGGCTAAATTAACTAACATTGTGATGCTTGAAGTGTTTTATATCTATGAATTTTATTATAGGCAAGACAAGTCAAGAGTTGATTTGAGAGGCTAAATTGATTAAACAGACGGTTAACTCACTGTCGGCTGCTGGTCGCTTGATCATCACTTAAAAAAATTAAAACTTTAACAAACAAAAAATTGCTCTAAACATTTTTCAACAAATAAACAAAACAAAATATAACTACTTTGACATTAAAAACAAAACTGAACTATTTTAATGGCTGCAACAATGTAAGCCAAAAAACACAGGCTCCAGTCGGACTCAGCCCGAGATTTGTGATAAGCTGTTGGACAATACCACACTACGAAAAGCATTAAACAAGGCTTCAGATGGCACTGATGCCCGGGGAAGAGACGTCTCGCTAGAGCGGCCAGCCTTGGGAAGCGCCATTCATTAGCTTTCCTCCACCAGTCAGGAGCTTGTACTACTGCTGTTTTGTAATACCGCATCGTTTATTTTGCACGTAACTTCATAACCCTTTCTGTCGAAATGGTCTCACACAGTATGCTTCTTTCCCATTGCTTCATTTACATGTGTCGGCACGTGTGGTTTGTTGCATGTGTTGACACGCCCTGTGAGTAAAAATAAATAAATACATAAATAAATAAAACCTTTAAACCGTTTAGTGATAGTGTTAATGGTTAAAAATTCTAATTCTTACGGTCAATATGAGCATCCCTAGTCTATAGTCTAACAATGTTTTTTTTTTTTTTAAGGCAGCTTTCGGTTGGCCAAACTTGAATATGTTTCGAAATATGTGTTGGGAAATATTTTACCCTCAAGTGAAAATCCCAATCGCATGGATTCCTATTGAAATGACTGGAACAATGTTAATGTGACCGCACCTTAATTCTGCTAAGAACCTCTGCAATTGTTTGCCAGGATTCCAGCAATGCATGTGCTTTTGTTCCTGGACACCAGGGATCTGAGATACACGTCAACCACTCACTGGACGGGGCTGAGGAGAGCCACAGCCGGCTGTCCTCCGCTGAGGAGGTCCGATCACAGGAGGAACTGCAGGGGCGGGAGGAAGGTGTACAGCATGGGGGAGAAGACGGACGGGGCAGCAGAGGAGGTTCTCAGAGACACGGACTTCCTGTGAACAGAAGTAATAGTTCTGTGGTCAGGAGGGGAAGAGGTAATTTTAGCATATTTCCATTTTTTCCATGGGATCATCGGACCCAAAATTCACTTTTGTAAGGTGTTTGCATATAAATGTTTTTTTGCAGTGAGTGGACACAACTACAATGATACAAATCCATTCACTGCTTTTTTTTATCCTCAAAAAGCCTAAACACTCTCAATAATCAGGCCGACTTAATTTTCAGAGTAATATGTCATTTATTAAAGAGGCCTATATCTGCATTAATGTTAACCTACAGACTTTCAAACATGAAAATGTCATCTATTAATATGTATTTGTGTCAAAATGACATATAAATATCTTTTCCTATTCTATTTTGCCTGGAAACTCTTCCAAAACACGTGAAAAATAGGCGTCTCTTCTATTTCTAGCATGCGCCCGAGCAAGCTCCAACCAGTTAACATGGGAGCCGAAATAAAAACGGATACGCCACGCAGCCGAGACGCTCACGGCACGCTTGCAGTGTGTCACCGGACTAATAGTATATTGCTGCAAAAGGATTTAAAGGCATGATGAATTGTGAAAGTAAAATGATCATCACTGCAACCTTTCATGCCACGATCTGAATATAATGCCATAGATCTAAATGTAATGCAACACTTTTCATGATTAGTTAACCATGAAAACTGTAATAGTAAAAACGCACTAAAAGAGAAAATAATACTTAGCTATTTCAAATGGAAAGACGTTAGCCAATCACAGCAGTGAGCGTTTACACTGAAGTCTCACAGCAGACACGCCCCTTCAAACAGAGCGTTCAGAGCAGAGGCTAAAATCAGAGTAGGAAAAATGCATTTTATTTTTAAATTAAGAACATTTTTGATGTTAAAAGCATTCTAACATTATAAGTGCACCCCAAGAAACATCATAAAACAATACATACATTTTTTTTACCCCTAAGCGAAGAACAAAAATGAACTTTGCGGATATATTGCGGAACTTTTGTAGATATATCCGGGTCTTTACAAGCATATAAATCCATGGCACACACATATATTGGGTTAAAATAGTCAGTTTCAAATGAAATATTCTAACAAGCTTTTCCTGGCAAAAAAAAATGACCTTTGCATTGAGAGTGTGCACATATGACACCTTCAGTTGTTTTGGAATAGAGCTGACGTCCTCAAGTAAACTTGTTTTTTTAATCTGTTAATGATCTTCAGAATGTTGTTTGAGCAGCTGGTTCTCCTGTGTTTCAGGCTCCAGGTCACCTGCCTCCGGCTCCGGGTCAGCAGGGCCGCAGCAAGGCAGTGGGGGAGACGGGGACCGCTGGGGGACGGGTGGACCTGTGATGGAGAATCTAAACGAACAGATAATCTGTGCTCTGGCCAGGCTGCAGGAAGACATGCAGAGCGTGTTAGAGAGGCTGCACACGCTAGAAGCTCTGACAGCTGTGCAGGTGACAAACCGTCACCTTTATCAGATCAAGATAACACAGATTAAATCTGAAATGTAACATTTTTGATTTGTCCTGTGCCACTTCTCAGGCCCGATCCTTAGCGCTGCCATCAGACTACCTGTCACCACCTGTAAATAAAACTAAAAAGGTAGAGTCATTATAACAAACTGATGATGGGATGTATTTTTTAAGAGTTTAAAGACTAAAGAGGAGAGCATTCCTATAGTTCAAACAGACAAGGTCATGGGTTCACTTCTCAGTGAATGCATGAACTGATCATATTTCTGCACAATGCATATATATAAATGTTAATTTTTACCGTTTTCATTGAAACGGCCAGTAACTGATCATGTCCCTGATCATTTGTATTAATTTCTATGCCATTGCCATATAATTAGTGCTGACATAATATTTGCATTTTTATTTTATATTATTAATATTATTATTTATTCTCGTTACTTACACTTTACAGAGGCCATCCTGGTGGCCTTTTGATGTGTCTCCTGGAACTGTGGCCTTTGCCGTCATCTGGCCATTTGTGGTGCAGTGGCTCATTCGTCTGTTTTTGCAGCGCAGGAGAAGGTAAGTGCTGTCACGTTTGCTATGTAACACTTAAAGGGCACATAACACAAACAGAGTCTCATGTTAATCTTGAGTAAATCTAGAGTAGTATTACATCCTTCATATCTCCGAAGAGTCTTTCGTTTTATCATATTTATAAAAGACAAATACGCTGTACCGATTCTTTCCAAAACCAGTTCTTGGAGGCATGCAGCGGGCGGAGCTAAAGAGTCACGAGCACACACACACACACACACACACATAACACACTGCATCATGGCATAATCCCTGGATAACTTTTTGCATTGTTTACATTATATACACTTATGCGCCGATTGCCAACAAAACACAGACATTTGATACAGTTTCACTCACTGCCTGGGGTTTCGACTCGTGACCAGGATTTTCTAACACTGGGACCTCTCCATCCTTCAGTTTTAAACGATCGGCAAATCGGTGTAGAACTGGGCCTTGTTTATTAAACATTCATCATCGAAATGCGGGGAACAAACAAACACACTTGCAGAACTCTATTGCTGCTCTGGAAAAACAAACTGCATCCACTGTTCCCATAACGCTGGATTATTTGGGATTTGGTTGTCTTTCCCACACATCCAAAAAAAAACACTTCTTTAGTTACATTGTTGAATCTTGTGGTCTAAAAACAAAATGACAGCGCGGCCAATGGCGGGATCATCCGGGAGAAGTGCCCATACAAGGAATTCTGCCCTTTATGACATCATACAGGCCTATACTTGGAAAAAAAGAGCCCTGATGTAGTGTATTAGGCATAAAAATGCTGCGTCCACACTTTTGTCCATGTTTAGCTTGAGAATCAACTCAGTGTAAATAAGTCAGAATGCATGAAATACTCATTCCCTTTAAATACTGTTTTTATTATGTACACTACTGTTAAAAAATATATATTTTTTAAATTAATAATTTTATTTAACAAGGATGTATGAAAATTGATGAAAAATTAAGTAAAATTTCTATTTCAAATGAATGCCATTCGATTCGTTAAAAATAAACTCCTTTTTTCACAATTTCTACAAATATATGAACTTGGCACAACAAACACTTTCCCCCGCCATTGACGGAATTTTCCAGCAATCCATGTTTTAAAGGGGGGGTGAAACACTCAGTTTCAGTCAGTGTCATGTCAATCTTGAGTACCTATAGAGTAGCATTGCATCCTGCATATCTCCGAAAAGTCTTTATTTTTTTTATAATTATATAAGAAAGATGCGCTGTTCCGAGTCTTTCCGAAAAAAGCCGAGCGGGTGGGGGCGTGTCATGTGAGCGGAGCTAAATAATGACGTGTGCAGCAGCGCGCTGCAGTGAGGAAAGTGAGTCGCTCTGTGAGGAAAGTGATTCGCTCTGTGAGGAAAGTGATTCGCTCTGTGAGGAAAGTGATTCGCTCAGTGAGGAAAGTGATTCGCCCGCCGCGTGAGGAAAGTGATTCGCTCTGTGAGGAAAGTGATTCGCTCAGTGAGGAAAGTGATTCGCCCGCCGCGTGAGGAAAGTGAGTCGCTCTGTGAGGAAAGTGAGTCGCTCTGTGAGGAAAGTGAGTCGCTCTGTGAGGAAAGTGATTCGCTCTGTGAGGAAAGTGATTCGCTCAGTGAGGAAAGTGATTCGCCCGCCGCGTGAGGAAAGTGAGTCGCTCAGTGAGGAAAGTGATTCGCCCGCCGCGTGAGGAAAGTGAGTCGCTCTGTGAGGAAAGTGATTCGCCTGCCGCGTGAGGAAAGTGAGTCGCTCTGTGAGGAAAGTGATTCGCCCGTCGCGTGAGGAAAGTGCTAATACAGATCGACCGCCGGCCTATCAGTGGGTAAGTCAGTAGCTACTGGTTATATCACCTGTTTAGCATCCTACAAGCCAGCGCTTTGATGGGCGTAGCCTGTTGCTTTCGCTCTCTCCCTCGCTCTCTCTCACGCGCTTCCGGTAGAATTGTCCGTAAGGCCCATACAAGGAAATTCCGCCCCCGTTAACGTCAAAGGGGACGCATGATCTCAAAAAACTTGCCGAAACTTATGACTAACCGGAAGTAGTATTTTTGACAAAGAAATACTCCCATCAAACGTCCACCTTAACTTTTGAAACTTTGTCTATGTTTAGTATGGGATTCCAAGTCTTTAACAGTGTAAAAAGATCAGTATGCATGAAACAGCATTTCACCCCCCCTTTAAATGTTTTATGGTAGGGGGCGCTATTACACATCTTCTGAAAGGGTACAGAATCTCCGGATCAAAAAAGGGACTTGTTTTTAGCAAAGCATGACACTATGCAATGCTTTTAGCAATTGTTTCTGCTCCTTTTTTGCCTTTCTCAGTTGTTGTTTTTTCTTCAGTTTTAAACTTAATTCAATTGTTAATTAAAAAAAAAAAAAACGTATTGTAGCGTGTAGGGGTGTCCCTGACTAAGGATTTACACGTTCGAATCAGAATTTTCGAATCTCTCTATGGTCGACCAATAGTCGAATCATCTATGTGTGTGTAAACCATAGACCGGAAAAAAATAAACGTTATAAACAAAGGGCAGGACACTAGTCAGCAGGAGGCTAAGACTATTTTTATTTTACTTTACAAACGGCACATAGCCACCACTTTTAATAAAGTGATCAAAACTAGGCTACACTACACATTCGTAAATTAACCGTTCTCTCATAACATTTAAAAGCCGCTATCGAAACACAGAACATCACACAAATATATAAAAGAACATTTTGATAAATAAACCTAAAAAAAATATACCTGCCTAGAGAGGAAAAGAACACTTTGAGTGCGTTCATATGCACGTTCTTAAGCCAATTGTGCCTAAAGGGGGTCACACCTCCGGACTGAAGCTCAGCGCCGTGTCTCAGGTATCTCACACCAGGCAGACGTGAACATTATATAAGCGCGAGCTCAATTTTGAATCGACTTCTGACAGAAGAGCTGCACGATGAGTGTATCTTGTAGCACAGGGTGAAATCAGTATCTACAGTCACGATTTGAGGGAAATATACATTTAATCGCCGCTGACAGGCGTCGAATGCCGCCGTCGGTGTATATGTGATCGAATTTTAAAGGCGGGGCACGTCCGGTGCGAAGCTCAGATCCCTCAGCGCCGCGACACGTCTTTATAACACTAATATTGATCACCCCCATATTGCCAAAATGGTATGATCCTCGTTTCATAACCCCCGCGAAGATTCACCCATGAGATCAGTGGTCGAATCCGGTCCTGCATATCGATGCATCGAATCTTCGACTATTAGGGGTCACCCCTAGTAGCGTGATACTTTTTTGTTTGTTTAAAGCAGAGGCTCAATATTGCATATTCAGATATACATACAACAAAATATTATGGGGGCCATACAAGTTTTTTGCTGACTGACTATATATATTCAATATTATATATATATATATATATATATATATATATATATATATATATATATATATATATATATTCAAACACATTTAAAAAATCTTGCTGACCCCAAACTTTTGAACGGTAATGATTACTGTGCAAATTTCCTGGACAAATACAATACTTAGATGCCACATTTTGACACATAACACTCACATATTTAAAACCTCTTTCATAGTATTTAAAATTGTTTATAGCCAGCATACAGTGAACACTGCATAGTCTGATCATAGCTTAGGTATTTAAAAAAATAAGATCAAGTTGGCAAATTTGCTTTGTTTAAATCAGCACTAGGTAACTTTTGCCCTCGGGGTCCCCCTACATTGTCATCCTATATCAGGGGATGTGCGCGTGCATTTGTTGACATGACAACCATGATAGCCTTGAACTAGTGATGCCCGGGTCGTCTCATAACCCGCGGACCCCGTATGTCTATTTAATGGTCGCGGGTGCGGGGCGGGTTGCAAAAATATATACAGTGGTGCGGGGCGGGCCAAATAATTTCATAAAAGCAGGACCCAACACTAACAGTTACCCCTGAACACTGTTCACATGCAGGTGTTCTGCTTGCGTCGCGTGTGAATTGTCTTCATCCCAGGTATAGTGGCATATGTTTCAGCATGTTATATGAATATAATTTCATGGGGGGTTTTTCAAACGCCAAATGATCGCGATGCTCACGTTTACAAGCCAGCGTCATTATAGTAGCCTAGTCTATTGGTTACCGTTTGACAGAATCTTATGATACTTCAATTCAGTGTTTGAGTGGTAGGTAATAACCATAACAATCATGACACCCTAGTCAGGATCGGTCGGGCACGCCTCCTTCAGCTCACGCCAACGAGCAAACGCTGGCCCAATGTTGATCCTCGTCCTGCCTTTAATCCAATCACTTTTTCGTTTCCTCTTATTGCTTTCCTCCAACAAAACCTTTGCTTTCGTATTTTTCCGTGCTGCTTCAGACACGACTATAACATCCGACAAACAAACAATAGTTGGGCTTGCACGTCCGAATTTAAAGGGTTACTTCAGCGATTAGCATATGGCTTTGTATCAGTAGAAACCCTGGAGTATATTCAAATGATTGTGCTTTTCCCCCTCATATCTCCCTGAGACAAGAGATTTATGCATTTTATTTCTGGAAAAATTCCTCCTATGATGCAAATTGACGATTTTTGCATCACAGGAGGAATGTTTGCTCAAAGGCTAAAGACTACAGCCAGCAGAGGGAGCCATTTCCTCATGTTTTGATTCCGTGCATGGGGGATGGGAGATTACACTCAGCTTGCAGGGAGAGCTCAGCTTGCAGCTACAGGCACTCATTTAAATGGAGCTATGGTGCGCAATGTAAGTCTTTTAACTTGTCAAATTAATTTCTATGAAAGTTAAGCTTGTAAAGGCATGAACTGAAACGCGCCAGACTGAACTCGCGTTGTGAATGTATGCCGCGAGTGTAGTCGCGATTGCCTCAGCTCTCATCACTCTGCAGTTAGTGCTCAGTGCTGTGATACTGGCGCGTGACTCACTCATTATATTGAACAGACACGTTCAGTTTTTAATTGTAGTGTCTTCTCTAACTCAGTCACTGTAATCAAGTTGGTGGCGTTGGGAATGGCACAGTGCAGCAAAGCATTCTGGGAATTGTAGTCTTTCATCCCCATGGGACAAAAATACATTTTCTGTCTTTTCTCAGTCTAGAAGACACCAAATTCAAAAATAATTTCACATTTCTACTACATTGATGACCCAGTTTAAATACAGATTCATCTTCCCAGCGCTGAAGTACCCCTTTAAGGAAGTGTGGGTGTTGGTGGAAGTGACGTATATGCCGTAAAGCAGTCGAATTTTGTAGTTCTTTTTGTTCTCGGGTTACTATCCGAAACTCAAAGGTTAAAAGTACGATTAAAAACGATACAGACCCCATCAGGCTATGGCAGACGTGTCATTCAACCTATTGTAAGTCGATTTATCATCACAAGAGTCTTGAAAATATATTATGAAGGTTGAAAAGTTACCTGGTGCTGCTTTAAAGTTGGCATGAAACAAATTGCGATAGTCTTCTCAAACAAGAAAAAATGTAGGGCGGGACTTGAGTTGATTTTTCATTGGAAGTTGATTGGATAGTTGTGGCTTGCTATTGGTGAATCTCATGTAAGTGACAGTAAACGTCATTAGAAAGAGAGGGAGGGGGAGTTATTTTGATTAAAGGGGCGGTGAAATGCTGTTTCATGCATACTGAGCTTTTTACACTGTTAAAGACTTGGATTCCCATCCTAAACATAGACAAAGTTTCAAAAACTAATGTTGGACGTTTGATAGAGTATTTCTGTGTCACAAATACTCCTTCCGGTTTCTCACAAGTTTCGGAGAGTTTTTTTCGAGTATGGGTCGGCTTGACGTTAATAAGAGAGGAAGGTCCTTGTATGGGCCGTACGGGCTCTTCTCCCGGTAGGGTGCGCACGCGCGTGACTAGAGCGAGAGAGGAAATGCACGCCATGGCATGCACGCTTCAGCACAGCATTCCGGGAAGGCAGCGCTGCATTTGAACTGATTTGAACGCAGAAATGCTTCAGTCGCATCGCAAAGTGGATCTCCACACTCCAAGAAGTGTGTTTTTGACGGAGCCGTCCCAGCGATAAAGGTTCGGTCCTTCTTTGGAAGCAGCCGGTGAGTAAAACTGCTTCAAATGTCTGTGCTGTTGCTTATCGTCGCATGAGTAAACATCAGTAAACGAAACTTCGTCATTCAAATGCGCTAACGGACTTCATTGCTGTTCTATGTAACGTTATAACGTTACACTAGTCTGACGTGCAAAACCGTTTTGCTTGCTACTGCTAAGGTTTGGTCGCATACAATAGTCCATAAACCGAATCATGTCCTCATAATCTGAGAGTAAAGACAAATGTTGACAGGCTACTAAATACAGTACATACCAAAGAGACGGACGTCCTGCTGTTGCTGTTTCTATTTCAGCCTCCGAATCATATCTATTAGCTGAGGTCGATAGCAAGAGTTTCTCCACGCTTGAGGACGTCACCTCTTTGCGCATTCGTCATTATTTAGCTCCGCCCACACGATACGCCTCCAGACGCTCGTTTTTTTCCAGAAAGACTCGGTACAGCCCATATTTCTTTTACAAATATAATAAAATTAAAGACTTTTCGGATATATGAAGGATGCAATACTACTCTATAGGTACTCAAGATTGACATGAGATTGACTGAAACTGAGTGTCCCCCCCCCCCCCCTTAAAGATTTAATAGCGCATGAATTATGTGCACAGATAAATCATTCATAATAAATACTGCAATATTTCATTAAAACAAACAATGATTCCATGGTGACTAAGATTAGATGATCTCGTTGCAGAAGAATCAACTGAAAGGCCAGAAGCGATGGTTGGATGCAGAGGAGAGCCGTGCTGCGCGTTTAGGAGGAGGAGGACGTTTCTCTGCCTGTCCCGTGATCTCTAACTCCTGCTTTTGCACTACGATGATGACGACTCTTAAGAATTAGCGAACCGAAAGACTGAGTGAATGTACAGCATTGCAGCGTATCACAAGAATTTATTTTGTACTTTTTTTTTTTTTTACGTAACAATTTACGAAGTGAGGAATCCCTGATTTGGGTAATTATAGTAGAATTACTCTTTAATAGTAGTTACGGATAACCTTTATGTCACTTATATATCATTCAGTGTTGTGCTCATAGCTGCTAACTGTCATTAATACTGTAGCAAAGAGGAAGATGCACTGATGATTTCTCTGAACCCTGGCACGTTTAGGAGAAATCAGCCCACATCAAGGGCTTTGAACCGTGATGGGAACAAATCAGGACCTGCTAATCTGTTTAAGTAACATTTTTATTATATGTTAATATCTAGACTTGACATTTGCTCAAGTCACTTGTGGTGCTTATCAAAGCCATAATAAAAAACTCATGCACATTTAAGTGACCCTTTGCTTTGCAAATTTATAGAAAGGGTCAGAAGGTAATATAGATATTTATGTTCTTCATTCGCTCAATATCCCATCATGATTCTTGAAAATTATGTAGACGCTGATCCACACATATTACTAAATATCTGAACGTCACTGCATTAGATACAGAGACATTCGGACGTATAGGCAAATACTTTTTGGGTCCGCTGTAGTTTGTCAATGCCGACACATTTACACACATTTGGTGAATTTTTTGAAATGTTACTGCGAGGTCTGTGTGCATGAGAAATCTTAAACCTTTCAGCGTTTGCAGGGTGGAGATTGAAAACGATCCAGTTGAAATATAAAGCACTTTGAATAAATGTGAAGATTGACCTAATATCTAATGTTTAGAACCCTAAAATTAATACAAGGCTGAAATCTGATCAATCATTTACATAGGCTGTGTTTTTAAAACTAAGAAGTACAGCTGGTTTGTTTCAATGTAGTTTGTGTAAATTAGTCAATGTTAATAATTCCTTTTAAAAACTGTATATTAGAAATGTGTGAAAATATATACACGGCTATATTTTAATTGAACTATACTGTAATGTAGCATTTGCATATATTACTCATGTCTGTACTACTTTGAATCATCTGTAGAGCAGGAGGTTCTTCATTTGATGCTTTTGTTCTAATTATGTTCCTATTAAAACAACATAAGTATGATCAGCGCATGTTCACCAATGTCATTCAATATGTTAGACTTGAGCATTATTAAAAGCTTTTGAAAAACTCAATGTTTTTATTCCCATCTTGCACTGTAATGCTATATTTGCACTTCCATTATCAAATGTATATCTTTTGTAGCTGTTTTATTGTATTATACAGTGATTAGGCATAACATTATGACAGCCCTGACCCATTGAAACATGGACTCCACTAGACCCCTGAAGGTGTGCTGTGGTATCTAACAAAGATATTAGCAGCAGATCCTTTAAGTCCTGTTAGTTGCGAGGTGGGATTGAACTTGTCTGTTCAGCTCATTCCAGAGATGCTCGAATGGATTGAGATCTGGAGAACTTTGGAGGCCATGTCAACACCTCAAACTTGTTGATGTGCTCCTCAAACAATTCCAAACTATTTTTGCTTTGTGGGAGGGCGCGTTATCCTGCTGAAAGAGGCCACAGCCTCAGGGAATACCGTTTCCACGAAAGGGTGTTCATGGTCTGCTACAATACCTAGGTAGGTGCTACATGTCAAAGTAACATTCATATGGATGGCAAGACCCAAAGCTTCTCAGTAGAACATTGCCCAAAGGATCACACTGCCTCCTCTGGCTTGTCTTCTTCTAATAGTGCATCCTGGTGCCATGTGTTCCCAAGGTAAGTAACGCACATGCAACTGGCCATCCATGTGATATAAAAGAAAACATGATTCATCATTGGCACCCTGACTGGTCTTCGGCTATGCCGCCCCATATGCAAAAAACTGTGAGGCACTGTGTATTCTGACACCTCTTTCAGAACCAGCATTAACTTCTGGAGCAGTTTGAGCTACAGTAGCTCGTCTATTTGATCGGAACCCACGGGCCAGCCTTCGCTCCCCACGTGCATCAATGAGCCTTGGCCGCCCATGACCCTGTGCTTCACCACTGTTCCTTCCTTTTGATAGATACTGACCACTGCAGACCGGGAACACCCTACAAGAGCTGCAGTTTTGGAGATGCTCTGACCCAGTTGCCTATCCATCACAATTTGGCCTTTGTCAAACTTGCGCAAATCAAGAATGGAAAAGTTTGGTACTGTGCCCAAACAAAATCTTAGTGAAAACTAATTTTAAGATAAGACAACCGCAAATTTGGATCACAACTTTAGATGTATGGTTTTGATTTTCTCTTAGGTTTAGATATTTAAAATGTAGGAAAGAAACATGACGCATTAAGAGCCCGGGGAAACTTCTGAACAGGATGAAGATATCTGAATTTTTGAATTGTGTTTATATATATATATATATATATATATATATATATATATATATATATATAAACACAATTCAAAAATTCATTTTATATATATATATATATATAAAATTTCATTTAGTACTGCTCCTCAACAGCAACAGATGAAAATTAAGTAGAATTTACCTATGTAATTTACCAAATTACATAAAAAGTTTTCACTCCCTGGCTCGTAATGCATTGGGTTTCCTTCTAGAGCGTCAATGAATACTTGAACCTTTTTTTAATACTTGTGTTCAAGTTCCTCAATTGTCCTCAGTGTGGAAAGATTAATCTCAAATCCATACAGTCACTGCTCAAGAGGGTTCAAATATGCAAAAGATGCTGGAAAACTGAAGAATGTGCAGGACTCCAGGGGGTATTCCAGGGATCCCCAAACTTGGTCCTGGAGGGCCGCTGTCCTGCAGAATTTAGCTCCATCCCCAATCAAACACACCTGAAACAGATAATCAATGTCTTACTAGGGCCTATAAAGACATTGATTATCTGTTTCAGGAATGTTTGATTGGGGATAGAGCTAAACTCTGCAGGACAGCGGCCCTCCAGGACCGAGATTGGGGACCCGATTCATACTCTTGTGTAATCGACGCCTCATTACACACTGTGAAGCTGCTTTGAAACAATCGTCATTGTAAAAGTGCTTTATAAATAAAGTTGACATGACCTGGGGGATTATTCTGATGAACATTGGGCAGGTTAACTGCTCAGGACAAACCAGACTCGAGAACAACCATCAGAAAGAAAAAAAACAGCAGTGGATCATCCAGGGAACGACCCAGTATTGAGAGTCAGTGGTTCATAAACTTTTGAACGGGGTCTTTTTTAATAAATTCAGCAATTTTGTTGTCTTGTGGACTATATTAAACATGCATTTTGTATGATCCCTTTCATTTAATTATTACTCACATTCTGGTTTAAATACTTTTCTAGTTGTGAAAACTTTTATTTATTCTTAGACCAGTTTCACTTCATCATCTGTAGCTGGTTGTATGGATTACCATTGCGTTTGTTTTGTGTGCTTTTTCAAGTGTCATTTGGGGATCCTCTAACAATTACTTTATGGGTGGAATTAGTGTTGTAGTACTCGAGATCGGTCTCGGACTTGAGACCGGTCTCGAGACCACTTTTTAAAGGTCTTGGTCTCGTCTCGGTATCGACCGCATTTTTACTCGGTCTCGTCTCGGTCTCGGGCGAAGATGACTCGGGATTTTGTCTCAAGACCGGTCAAGACCACAGCTGAAGGCATATAAAGAGCAGAGAACTCCACCCTGCGCGCACTCTCTCTGTCTTCAAAATAAGCACATAAGCTCTCTCTGATACTTCACATATTAAGCTAAATCAAAAGTTCAGAAAACCGAATCCATGTTGAACGTTGCGCGTTCGGACAACTGTTTTGAAGTACCGCTCGGTGTGAATTGCGCTCAAAAAACGTTTGACCAGCTAAACAGCTGACATAAATCATACATTAAATAAACAGGAAACAATTTCTATCCAGTTATGAAGTGTTTTCTGTGTGAAAAACCTTCCGCGATGTTCTGACAGCCGTGATTCACACACAACGGGTCTGCTAATGTCCGATTCACGACCAAATGACTCATTTGAACCGAATCATTTTAACGACGGTAATAAGAACTGATCTGTTCAACAATGAACTGAACGAATCAGTTTAATCATTTACTCAGAACACCTCAGAAATGAGAACACAAGTGTGCTTACCCAATTTAGCAAGAGTGGAGAGTAAGATTTATTAGTTTTAACTATCCACAGTATTTCAGCTTATGTGTGTTGAATGTGTAGTAAAATAAATAGTCTAAAATCATTTAGTTTAGACTGGAGTGAGGTGAAAACAGAACAAAGTTGTTTGTTAGCTAGCTGATCATTTTATTAAATTGTATATGGCAGAAAATGTGGCTATTTGTTAACTGTTAATGCTATTTCTAATATTGATATGATTATATACCAAAACAATTCAACCTGTTGGAACAAAAGAAACATCAAGATAAGAGATCATACATAATAATGCAAGTACAGGGTTTCTTTTCCTTGTTGTTGCACAATAAAGCTGCACAATAACATTTTCAATTTGTAAATGAAAATATGTACATATATAAAATAATTAGCTTAAGCAGCATACTAATGCATATCTGGATGATACATATTCCACCTCCTGTTATTCAAATTCATTTAAGACATAATGGACTGTGTCTGAGATTAATACCTCATCCAGATTAGCATTCTTAGGGAACTTTGAGTTTTAAAATGGAACTTTTCACAAAACAAAACACAAAACTCTGTTAGTGTCAGTTTGGTGTTTGTGTCAGCCATAGACTGTAAACAATATGGACACGTCGTCTTCAGTGCCTTCCATTGACGAGAAGTTAAGTGTTATTTGCTTATAAAAGAAAAAGATTAATTCCCACAAAGCTGCAATGCCTTTTGATAATTTGATCAAAACTTCTCTCATGGTACACTTACACACCCACACAAACGAGAGAAGTGCCAATCATATGCATATTCCACATTTTATCATAAGTGTGGGGACATGCATTGGTCTCGGTCTTGACTCGGTCTCGGCCCTTCAAAGTCTTGGTCTTGTCTTGGTCTCGGCCCTTCAAAGTCTTGGTCTTGTCTTGGTCTCGGTTTAGGTGGTCTTGACTACAACACTAGGTGGAATATCCCTTTCACAAAAATGATGGAAACAAAGTAAAAAACAAGCCAATATCTATTTTTTTATTCTCATGTCCAGGGATCTGTATATTAAAAAAATTCCAAGACATTTGTGGACGTGACTATTATGTAACTGAAAAATCAATCCATGACGTCCAGCCTCTTGTATGGCGGTCTCAGTTCTACAAAACCTTGTCCCACTCCTGCCAACAAAAAGTGCGCAGCCAGGTACACGCCAGATGGATGAACAATACGAATAATGTGTACCTTCAGTTCAAAACGTAAAATAAATTATTTTCCTTCCTGATATTAATATTATGGAGATGTCTTTCTTCCCAGCACAGGCTTTAAGATTAAAAGAGAAAATAATGCAGAAATAATGCTCATTTATTAATACAACAGTTTTAACATTTCCACAATCATCTTAAAAATAAGCAAGTGACTTCCACAAGTTATGGTTATAATCCACAAATGTTTGAAGGCATTGTGCATGTAGTATTAAACAATTACAAATGAACAAAAAATATGTTTTTGAAGCAGCAACCATGTTCCGAATCATACTTGCTGTAGACAACTAGTTAAAACATTTAGCATGTTAAAAATACAGACAAGTATAGATTTCAAGAAAACAGTTTAAAAACTGACCACTGAGTCAAGTAGAAAGAGTAGTGTTGCAAAATATATTACTTTTTTTCCCCAACCAAAGATAACTAAAGATTTTACACCACGAGTTTTGCGGCATTTACATGTTTACTGCATTTCAGAACGCTTTCCGACACCAAATCATTCTGCATATTAAGAACATAAGAACATCTGACATGAATAACAGACAGAAGGAAGAAGGCCAGACAAGAGTACGGTGGGATCTGAATTCATTAGAGCTTCTACAACGGCTGTTCTTGAACATACTGTGTGAGTCTATTGTGCTACAGCGTGTGCGTGTGTGTTTACAGACTGAAGCCGGATACAGTGAGATGTTGGGCTGTGTTTCTCGCCTCAAAGTACGAGGTGTCGGTCTCATCATCAGGCTGAGGGATGAAGGGCATACTCTGATGGTGAAGGTTTTCCCAGTCCACACCCTCAAAGAACGCATGATCCTTCAGTTCTACAGAAAGACACAAGATGAAAACATGCCAGTATTAAGATCATTTTACGATTTTTTTTTAAGACATCTCCCCCTCCCTCTCTAATTTCTGTCAAAAGGGGGGAGGGTGAGATGTGAGGGAGGAGGTTTCAGGCGGGACTTTTTACTGCGCCGAGTCGAAGTACTCTCAGAAGATCTATTCCGCCATACATTATAGTTATCCTTTTTAATCCGCTTAGAAAAGTGCCACGTTTTATTTAATGTCATCATACTTGATCGTTCAACTATTCGTGTAACTGTATTTAAATAGGGAAATGTGGAGGTGTTTGGTCGCTTCTGACTTGATCTCTGTTTGGTACCATAGTGAATGAACTGGGCTTAGTGGGCTAAGCTAAAAGCTATCAGATCGTCACCGCACGTCAGAGAGATTAAGAGCACACACTGAGACGAGAGAGGGATGTATCAACTCGTCTTAGTTAAGGGAATAACAGTTTAATATGAAAAGTTGGTAAGGTATCCATTTAATCTAAAACGCAACACGGACCAAAGACATGTAAACAAACCAAAAACAGGACGTAATGTCACAAGATGCAACGAAGTCAGCTGGTTTGACGACGCGGAAAGATCGATTGGTGTATCCAAAATGAGTAACATTAAAGGAAGTGTATGTAAGATTGTGGCCAAAACTGGTACTGCAATCACTAACCCCCCTCCCCCCTGACTCGAGGTTGCCAGATCGGCTGCAGGATCCAGCAGGAACGTTTGTAGCTTCAGCTGTCTTAACTAGAACAGAGCTGGCAACCCGGATGCCGAAACACTACTGACTCTGTGATTGGCAGATAGGTGGAGGGCGGAGCTTCAGGCCAGAACACAACATGTCAACATCAACATCAGTTGAGGCTGCAACAACAACTTTTAAATGACAATATCTTGGCCGGACTACTGTTGTCGGTGATTTAAGTATTTGAAATTAACATGATTTCTTAATGTCTAGTGGCATATCAGGGCCATTTAATGATTCATTGAAATACATTTCTTACATACAGTTCCTTTAACATTAGAGGGCAAACATGGAGCAACGAGGGGGAAGTGCCTCATCAATATTTGGTCCGACGAAAATTATAGAAAAAAACGCACAAAAAGCATGTCTGGTTCTTCTCAAAGGACCCGTGTTGCCCATTAGTCAGTACAGACGACTGAACTGCTGTCTCTTTTGAAGTAGATCTTCGTTTCTGCATACAGCGGAGGAAATCCGGCTGCTGTTTTGAATGTTTTGAACATTTTATGAGCTCTTCATGAGTTCTCAGCTGGTAAAAAATAATGCCATATGTACACGCATAAAATAATCACGTTTAATCCAGCATTGTTTTAAATGTTCGGTAAGCAAGCCCCTACATCATAAAACCCGACCAATCAGGTTGTGACCGTCTCTCTGTGCCTTTGGTTCAGTAACTTTAGGTTCGCTGTTAAAAATGCCAGTGTGACTGCCAAGCGGACCAGGACTATATGTTATGGTCCGGACCAATCGAACCAAACTAACCGAACTACTAGTGTGAAGAAGTCTCTCTGTTAATCCCGAGGTTTACTGCAGTCAGCCAGATCCAGGCCGTGTCCAGATCGGATGGTGGACCTGCGCCCAGACATGACTAGCGCATCCTGGATTGTCTGCTGAGACCAATTGAGTCCAATGAGTGTCAATTCGCGGTTTCTCTGAATTTGCCTCACCGGCTCGTCATCCTCAATAAATACGTCTCCGGCGCGACGACTCCAAACTTTCAAATATTCATATTCTTGTGTAATCGACGCACCATCCTTAATACACCAGTCTCTTGCGTGATACCCCGAACTTTCGAATATTCCGATCTAATATGATTTCGGTCCTGTAAGGTTGCCAGAATAATAATCATACACGGTGTGATAATAGGCCAGAGGAGAACTGGTTTTCCGACTGAGTCTGGTTTCTCCCAAGGTTTATTTTTCTCCATCATGCCCTGATGGAGTTTTGGTTTCTTGCCACTGTCACCTTTGGCTTGCTTGCTCAGTGTTGGGGACACTAAATTTTTGATCAAATTTTTCAACTACATTTCCAAATTAAATGAATTACTAAATTCATTGTATCAACTATATCACCGATCTGCCCACATTGTTGCTATATGATAAATGGAAATGAGCTGATGACATCATTTTCTCCAGAACGACTGTACAGCCAAATCAAATTATGTTGCAATATTTTCCCGTTTAACACTTATAAATAAAGTTGCCTTGACTTGAAGATATACATGTATTTAGCATGATTCACCTTTAAAGCCAGCTCGCTTGTTTGTGTCCATGGTGAGAAGAATCTCAATGGCATTTCTTGCATTCTTGGTTAACTCTTCGTCTCCATCTGGCCACGGTATATCTGAACACATTCAATGAAAAACATGAAGATCAGAAACGGTCAGCACAGCTTTCTTCACATTTTGCTGAGAAAAAAACCCAGGAGATCCATTCGTTGTATCCAGATAGGAGTACATAACTATCACCTTTGACTAACTTACCTCTGTTGAGAATGTTCTGGAACACCAGCTGTGGAGTCTCATCGTTGAAGGGCGGGATTCCTGTGAGGAACTCGAACAAACAGACACCTAACGCCCACCAATCCACCATGAAATCTGTCACAGGACAACAAAACCCACTTATACAGGCACACGGTTTTAGAAGTGCAAACATACAACATGGCTCAAAATGTGTTAGAAATGTGACCACTATTATAAAAGCGGTGAACGCAGCAGTCGTAAGTTGATTTTTAGGGGAAAAGGAAACAGCAGAAACACAAAATCAGCTCGACACCAATTCGAGTACCATGATAGCTTATGATGTTACATTACAAAACTGAGTAGCAGTGTCATCAAATGTTGAAAAATAATCTCATGAATCTGAAATGAGGATGTTTAAAGTTAAGACGTATATACATTCACCTTTTTCAGCTTTAAGTTTATCAGCATGGAAGTATACTGTGCCAGTATAGCGCAAACAAAGGCGAAAAAACAACTGCCCAGGATGAGTCGGGTGGTGGCCAGTGTTGCTATGCAGTGACTAGAGGATCCTTAGTGGTCAAAAATACAGAATAAAGAGTCCACCACCTCAAGTCTGTAGATTTGACTCAATCCCTTCTTCAATGAAAGTCTAAAGCTGATTTCACCCGTTTAACTGTTTGTTTAGAAAAGTAATGGAGTAATAGTAGGAGTAAATCAAAGCGGGCGTTAGCTTTTGATGAAACTGACCTGAGTTTGACGCATTGTGTACTTTTTTTTGCTATTTGCAAATAGCCGCTGTCTGTCTTTTATGGCTACAGGACAAACAGAGCAGGACTAATTGAATGCCGCAGTTTGTTCAAATTGATAAAACGTAAGTATTCTTCAGTTTTAATGCAAACGTAGCATGTGTACACTCAAATGCATGCTCCATTTAAAAGCATGCACAAACACAGAAGGTCAACACATGCACAGTTTCATTTTTGTCCAATTGCAGAGCTGTTTTTTGAAATTTGCAACATGAACTGTACACATACAATTTTTAAACCCAAAGTATACTTTTGTTTTTCCTATAGGGCGTCTAAAGTATACATCAGTTTTACGCACACACTAGGCTATCCATAGAGTGTGCAACACATTTCATAATCACCATTGAACACAAGTATGCAAGTACTGTACATGTTTTCACTCAGATATGCATCACAATAGGGGAAGAAAAGACTATTGCAACTTCCGTTTTATGCCAAGAGTGTGTATTGTGTTAAGAGATGCACACAACTCTGTGCTGTCCAAATATAGATTTTGAGATACAGAAATATCAGAAACGCTTCCAAATGTAATTTTCCACAGAATAGATACACAATACCAGCTGCGCCTTCTCGCTCATCTCATCTCTCCAACAGTGAGTTGCGCAAAAGTTTTATTTAAAAAATTTTTTTTTATTATAATAGCGATATATATATATATATATATATATATATATATATATATATATATATATATATATATATATATATATATATATATATATATATATATATATATAAGCTAGCTCTGGAAAAAAATTCAGAGCTGTGTGTGTGTGTGTGTGTGTGTGTGTGTGTGTGATATAATTAATACATTTCTCATGTTGCCATTCGGTACACAGTTTTAGCAGCCTATTTATTGATTTAACATAAATTCCTGTTTTTATTACACCTATCTGTTCTGTTCAATGTTACTTTCATATTGAAGTCCATGGTTATAATTATTCATAAGTATGTAGTGTCATAACTACATCTCTGACGTTTATAACAAACGAAACAGTTTGAAAATCGGTTGAAAATTGAGCAAGTTATGGCTATGTAAAAGTACATGCACCATTAAAACACACTGTTACGAGTGAGCGAGCTGCCTGTGACAAGATGGCCGCCAGTTGCGGACGGCGAGCTCCATTGGCCAACAGCGCGCACGAGAAATCTAGCCTTTATTATGGATATCTATGGCAGTATCCCTCTCAGAAACTGAAGCTTTCGCGCCTCTATCGCCCCCCGGTGACCGGTCTCAGTATAGTTGCCTCTCTGAGTTTTCTAATGGACGTGAGGCAAACAAAACAATAAAATTACACCTCAAATATTTTTCCCCAAAGTTAGTTTATGTCATTGAAGGCAGTTATCATCACGATGATTTCATTTCAAGGGTTCGTTTTTAAAATAAGTTTAGTTTTAGTATTTGTTAAATATTAAGTTTAGCTTTTTTTTGGGGGGGGGGGGGGGGGGGGGGGTGACGTCATGATTAACAGCTGAGATCGACGTCTTCTCTGAGTGAAGTTGTCACTGACACTAACTTCATACTTTTCAGGAAGTCAAGCCACAAATTACTTTAACTTGTCTGCACAAACTGGGATGATAAAAAATATTTTAAATTTAGATTTTTTTTTTTTGATTGCCCCAGAATTCCCAAGCACCGTCATAACATCCCAACAGCTGAGACAGACAGCATTACTGAAGCATTAAGAGTGATGAATCAGGAGCCGCAAATCACAAAAGCTGCAAACCATTATGGAATTAGTCAGCCACTAATGCGCAAGCGGCCCGCACATGCACCAACATCTCCATGGCTTACAATCTGAACTGAATACTTTTTTAGCATACTTACCATAATGTACAGACCCTGAAACTAAAACATAACATCTGTTAATGAAGCAAAGTACAAGATTCATTCCCGATTTATATGTATGTATGTGGACTATTAAACAAAAAATGAATTGTCAGGTACAACATTCTTATTCGGTTTGTGTTGTATTGCATAATTGTTGTATTGTATTGGGAACAGCCGTACGCAAGTCATGATCCAACGGAAGAGTGACCTCTCTGACCCGACACATGACGTCTTGATGAACGTGAAGCGCAGAGGATATAGCAAAACAAAACGTGGAAGAAGTTTAAAACAAGAATTGTTAAAGAAAATATGTCAGAGGAGCTTGAGTTGGTTGCTCAGTCCTATTGGTTTGAACCGTGAGAGCCGTCTACTCTCACCTAAGCTTATGCTACTCTTACATCGGGTCGGAGTTGTGCTTACAATGACAGCTAGCTGCTGGTTGGAACCTGTTTTTAATGAATCTGAAATTCATGAAATAAACATGCTTTTGACAGATTTCAATTTGTTTGTGGTCTATATAGCCTGCATCAAAATGAGGTTTTCAATGACGCGCCCAAAGGCACGGTTTGAAGACTCAGTCAGTGACGTCATGATATGCCAATTTGTTTAAAATCATACCTACAAAATCACCAAAATTGTATTTTTTAATTATTTTTTTTGGGGGGGATAAAAAATTAGACCTACCTACCGACACTTTTTTTTAACTGTTACTGCAACAAACAAAAAAATGAAGGATGGCCTAATAAACTCCTAATATATGTTTGTTTCCTTTGGTTCCTCTTTTCGTGATCGATATAACGGTCTAATCTTGTCATGATTGTAATATGTTCGTTAGTTGGACTATAGTCGTGCTCATGCTATCGAGTTGTTCATGAGAACGGTGTTTGTGTTTTTGGGATGTAAGGGATGACGCTTTCATTGAACATTCAACCTGGATTACCATAGTAACACACATTCCTTTCACTTATTGATGATATCATACCCTCAGCCGGCTGGCACAGCAGATTCTGCCATAGTCGTACACATATGTGGGGCGGAGCTATCAAAATGGGGCGAGACTCTTTTGGGGTAGGTGCGTGCTTGTTTTGGTGATTTGAAATATCAACATCAGTTACCAGATAGCGCTTACACCACCTTTAAGGAGGTAAGGGAATTTAAAATTGAACATTGTTCTGGGAAGTCTGCTCAGTATATTCTACTGCACAAGAGGCGTGATCAGCTGGCATTATTTGAATAACTCTGTACTAAATTGGATAGCCCTTAACCAATCAGACCACAAAATGCATGATCATTTCTCTATCTGTCATCGTGTTCAATCCGCTAATAGCGTGCCAGATGGATAAGCCAGTCTGTGATTGGTTCCCGCAAAAGTGATTAATTAATGCACAGGTTTCCAGACTGAAATGCAGGGCTAAATCAAATCACTGGCAGATCAGGCTGGGTTTACCCAGTCTAGCACACAACAGCACAAGATTTCACATACTGACCACTCAAACTCTTACCATGAGGTTTGCCTAATAAAAGTTCTGGTGCCAAGTAGTCAGGGGTTCCCATAATAGGAGCCCCTTCTACACGTTCTGGACCTCTACGGACACTTTTCGGTGTTCTGTAGGGAGTGTGAGACACAACCATCTCCTGTGGAGTCTAGAAAAGAAAAATAAAATGTGACTAATTAATTTGAAAAGGTTAGCCCACCAATGAATTTATCATAACTAAATGAAAAATCCTTCAATTCCAATTCAAATCCAAATTTATTCCATACTCCAAAAGAATCCTCACCTGGTAAAGTGAGCTGCTCAAACTGGGCCTTTTCTTCTGAACTGGAGTCACTGCAGACTGGGCATTGTGGAAGGAGTTTGCCGCAGACATCTCCATGGAATCCAAAGAGGCTAGGCTGAGATGTGACGTACAAGACCGGTTTATGGAGCTGCAGTAGCTCCTGAACGCAACCACGTTCTTTGGTTTGAGGAAGCCGGGTGATTTGATCATAGTGTCAGATAACCCATGAGGATGCTCAAGAAAAGAATGCTTAGAATCACCCCAATGTTGCTTTGAGCTGCTAAGCTTTGGTGTAGCTAATGGGAGCTGAGCTGTCGGTTTGATGGAAATATTTTCATTCAGCTCCTCGAAAGAGGATGACAAAGACTCATGTTTGAAATCTGTCGATTTTTGTGACGTGTTAGCAACCAGTGACATCTCATGGGCTGAGCCGTCCGATTCTAAACTAAGGCTTCGTCTAAAATTTCGGTCATCGCCACGTGAGGTTGGGGAGCTCAAGCTGGTCTCTGCTTTAAGCAAAGCTATCCCCTCACCTTGATCTTCGAGTTCACAGAATAGATTTTTGGCCACGGCTATGGGACTAGATTGCTTTGGGCCCATTCTCTCACTGAACTGTTGACATGTCGGTGCAGTTTTAACATCATCAAGCCCAACAATTGAGAAAATTCCTGTCAAGCCTGTGTGGGCTATTGAGTTACCCTCAGGAATATGGAAGGACCTTTTGTACACAGCATCGTTTTTCTTGAAGTGGATCTCAGCCTGACCTGGGCTTTTCTCTACTTCTTCAAACGCTCTCTTTACTGAGGATTTGAGCTCTAGTGGCGGCTCTGGTTTCATAAAACTGTTCCCAACTGACTGATGGGGAACAGCCGTACCCAGTGAAGTTGCACAGTGGTCGGTTGCATTGAACTGGAGCCTCTTGACAGAAATATCTGGTTTAATATTTCTGTTATTGTCCACTTGGTTATTGAGCGGAGTCAAAACATTGTTGTGATCCTGAGCTTGTGCTGGAAACATCTTTCTTTCCAGAGGTGTCAAGGGAAGGTTTCTCGACCTTCTATTGCCCACTTCTCTTCTGTTTACCTGAGGAAGGTTCTCGCCATCTTGTAAATTCTAGAATTGCATGATATTGTTAGGTTGATTTTTTTTTAAATAATAAAAATAACTTATTTTGTAAAGAAATGAATGCTAGCTCAAATTAAAGTTAATATTTAAAAAAAAACGAATTTCTTAACACTGTCAAATGTTGAGAAAATGCCAAAATGAATAAATTCCATACTGAACATTATAATAAACAGTATAAAAATAAATTCACTGATTATAGTGAATACTTCTTATCTTACTCAGACAATATAGTATACTCAATGTGCTATGAACCAATGAACCTATGAAACAAACCTGCTCATCTTCCCACATTGGGCTGACACAGTCTTCAGAGTCAGTAGTGGATGGTATTTGGCATGAGTGGGTGCTTCCAACACTCAGCGTCCCGAATCTCTTCCTCGATTTCATTAGCCTTGGTGTCAAACTCATAGCCAGCAGGCCAGGACTGAACACACTGTTGGATCCTAGAGAATAACTCATGTTAGGCTTTACATTATACATTTACAGCAAAACCAAAATGACACGTCATTCTTAATAACACTAATGACAAACTCATTCTGATATATACCTAAAGCTCGATTTTTGCCTACTGGGGAATTCAGGTACTCAGCCCGTCTCTTCAGCAGAGGTGAACACAGAGAAGTATTCCTCTGATTGAGTTTCCCACAGGATTTGGGACTGCCCAACACTGTGCTTCTTTGACGCTTGTCCTCATTCACTGGGGTATTCTGCCATTTCAAGTCAAAATATGATGTATTATACAAGCTGTTACAAACAGGTTGAAGACAAAAAAAACAAAAAGACTTGTACAGTGTTGTCACTGACATCGGGTTTATGATTTTTTTATCTTGTAAAATTTGTGTTGTAATGTGATAAATTCACAAGTTTTTAGTTCAAAAATGTAATTCAGAAACTTGTGTAATAGAAGATATATTATATAAATGTAATTACATTATTACATAAAGGCGTGGAGGGGATTAACAGTTGACAAATTTGGGAATGTTTTAGCTTTAAGGGGGGGGGGGATGTGTGTGTGTGTATATATATATTATTTGTGGAATCAGTCTGTCGAAGGGCTACACATTCTTTTTATATTCAGTCTGCTCTACTTTTTGTAACATACACATGCAGATGGATGTCTCTGTTGAGTCTCACTGCTATTTTGAATATCTTGTGGTGTGAATGTTGAATTAAAACAGCGGGAAGGTTTAAAATTGTACCAAGACCTCACTGTTCTGTTGCACTCCAAGCCATTTTTAAACAAGCACACGTTTCTTAGAGGCTGTTCACACACAACATGCCTGATCAGGTACTGCTGAAGCATATTCATACAGGGCTTCCGTCAAACCAACTACTTCAGATAATTCAATCAATAATTGATAAACTATTTCCAACACCATTCAAAAGTTTTGGCCCAGTTAGATTCTTGCATCAATGTTCAAAGCAGCTAACCAAGCTTTCCGCCGTATGTGGTGAATGGGAAATCGGTGAAACATGACGGCACTAAATACCTTCGCCTTGTTCTCACAAACCTTTTTACGACGCACATTATAACCATGATTGTTCAAACTATCTTCCTACAAACTGGTACTCCGTCAACTCTGCTCAAACTACTTCTACTGATGCAGGCGTGCAGGTCACGTTGGTTCTATTTACGGAAATGAGAGAGGGAGGGGGAGATGTGACGGAGGATGTTTCGGCCGGGACTTTTTACTGCGCCGAGTTGAAGTACTCTCAGAAGTGCTATTCCGCCATACATTATAGTTCTCCTTTTTAACTTGGTTAAAAAAGCGCCACGTTTTATTTTGTGTCACCATACTTGGTCGTCCAACTATTCGTGTAACTGTATTTAAATAGGGGAAACGTGGAGTTGATTGGTTGCTTCTAACTTGATCTCTGTTTGGTTCCATAGGAATGAACTGTGATTAGTGTGCTAAGCTAAATGCTATCAGATCGTCACCCCGCGTCAGAGAGATTAAGTGCACACACTCAGACGACAGAGGTATGTATCAACTCATCTTAGTTAAGGGAATAACATAGTTTAATATGAAAAAACGGTAAAGTATCCCTTTAAGTGCACACACTGAGACGAGAGAGGTATGTATCAACTCGTTTAAGTTAAGGGAATAACAGTTTAATATGAAAAGGCAGTGAAGTATCCCTTTAAAAGCCTCAGGAATCTTTTGCAGGGGTTTAGAGTTAATTAGTTGATTCAGATGATTACGTTAATAGCTCGTTTAAAGAACCTTTTCATTATATGCTAATTTTTTGAGATTTTGAATTTTGGGTTTTCATGAACTGTATGCCAAAATCATCAGTATTAAAACAATAAAAGACCTGAAATATTTCAGTTGTTGTGCAATGAATCTAAAATATATGAAAGTTTAATTTGTATCATTACATTATGGAAAATAATGAACTTTTATTACAATATGCTAATTTTTTTAGAAGGACCTGTACATACATACACACAGAATTGTTGAGCCAATTATAAATAAAATAATGTAAAATGTAAAAAAAAATGATAATGTATTAAAACAACACACACATACATAACCACTATATGAATCTGCAAATCTACTCACAAGACCAAGAGAGCTGATCAGTGACAGAACTTGACCAGGTGTCCTGAAATAACCTTTTTCAGGTTTCACTAAAGAGGGTGTGGTTAAAATGTCCATCAGGTTAAGTTCTGGGGAGTGAGAAAGGAAAGCTTTGTTAATATTACACAAAAAAATCATAAATCACAAGCATTTTATCATTTTGTTATTGTAAAAAAAGAAAGAAAGAATAACTAGAAGAAAAAAGAAAGAAAAGAAAAGCATACCCCTGTCAAGTTTAACCTTGGATAGCCCAAAGTCAGTGAGCTTAATGTGACCCTCATTCGAGATGAGCATGTTGTCTGGTTTTAAGTCCCTGAAATAAAACAGGAACTCAGTTTGAGCAATAAAACACTAAAAACTACGCTGTTTCACAGTTTCAGACCTACCTGTGAATAATGCGGTGTCTGTGAAGGTAATCGAGAGCGAGCGCCACCTCTGAGATGTATTTCAGAGACATGTCCTCATCAAAGTACCCATAAATATGAAGAAGTGATTTCACATCTCCTCCAATCAGATACTCCATTACCTATGAAAGCATCAAACATGCATGAACAAGTTAAAGTTTCACATTAATGCCGAGGTGAACTTCATAAAACCTGCCAAAATCAAATACAGATATGTGAAGACTGTTTTAGGATGTTTTTGACAATGTTTTTTATTACAATACAACATTTTACACATCAAATCTTTTTTAAATGCAACCTTTACACTCATGCGAGTCACTCTTATACATACCAGATAGACTTTAGTTGCAGTTTGAAGGGAGTAAAACAGGTGCACAATGAAAGGACTTTTACTGAGAGCCAGAGCATCTCTCTCAGCTTTCATCTGATCAGTCATGTTCTTATCCACCATGTCTGCTTTCTTCACCACCTGCCAGACAAAAGCAACATTTTGTTAAGCAATGCTAATAATTTCAAAATGGTAATATCAATAATAGATATCACCATATTTTCCCAGTTGATCAAATGGTTACTTCAGCGATTAGCATATGGCTTTGTATCAGTAGAAACCCTGGAGTATATTCAAATGATTGTGCTTTCCCCCCTCATATCTCCCTGAGACAAGAGATTTATGCATTTTATTTCTGGAAAAATTCCTCCTATGATGCAAATTGACGATATTTGCATCATAGGAGGAATGTTTGGCCAAAGGCTAAAGACTACAGCCAGCAGAGGGAGCCATTTCTGCATGTTTTGAACCCGCGCATGAGGGATGGAGATCACACTCAGAGCTCAACTCGCAGCTACAGGCACTCATTTAAATGGAGCTATGGTGAGCAATGTAAGCTTTTTAACTTCTCAAATTAATTTCTATGAAAGTTAAGCTTGCAAAGGCATGAACTGAAACGCGCCAGACTGAACTCGCGTTGTGAATGTATGCCGCGAATGTAGTCGCGATTACCTCAGCTCTCATCATGAGAGCTCATTCAGCTCATTTATCTGACTCCTGCAGTTAGTGCTCAGTGCTGTGATACTCGTGCGGTGACTCACTCATTATATTGAACAGACACGTTCGGTTTTTAATTGTAGTGTCTTCTCCAACTCAATCATAGTAATCCAGTAGGTGGCTTTGGGAATGGCCTCACAGGGCAGCGAAGCATTCTGGGAATTGTAGTCTTTCATCCCCATGAGACAAAAATACATTTTCTGTCTTTTCTCAGTCTCGAAAGCACCAAATTTAAAAATAATTTCACATTTCTACTACATTGATGACCCAGTTTAAATACAGATTCATCTACCCAGTGCTAAAGTACCCCTTTAAATGAACATTTTGATGACATAGTTAAAGCCACCATGAAATCAAAAATTCTTGTTTTTAACATTGCAGTATTTCCTATAAATGATTATCTCGCACTGTCTGACACACACGCACATACCGAAACGTGCACAAGTCGCCTCTCTGAAAGAGTGCGATCCATTCAGTTCAGTTTCGTGTCTGGATTACATTTGCAATTACGTTTTTTGTTTGTTTACATTGATGTTAAAATTATATTGTCAGATTTTTGACATTCATTTTTTCTAAAATGCTGCTGGTCCCTTTCAAAAGTAGTAGCAATGCTTTCTTTTCCCAGAAAGAATGTGAAACACATAAATGGTATTCTCAGTTTTTAAATGTTTTTTAATGTAATTTAAATAGATTTTACACACTAATTGCAATATCGTATCACATATCGAATATCGCATTTTTTAACAAGCTATCGCATATCGCATTTTTCTTCAATATCGCACAGCCCTAATTAAAACTGGTCCAAGGAAGGAACAGTTCTGTACCAGCAGCAGGGTCATGGGCAGCCAAGGCTCATTGATGCACCTGGGGGAGCGAACGCTGGCCCGTGTGGTCTGATCAAACAGACGAGCTACTGACGAGCTACTGTAGCTCAGACTGCTCAATAAGTTAATGCTGGTTCTGATAGAAAGATGTCAGAATACACAGTGCATCGCAGTTTGTTGTGTATGGGGCTGCTTAGCCACAGACCAGTCAAGGTGCCCCCTGACCCCTGTCCACCACCGAAAGCAGTAACAGTGGGCACTTGAGCATCAGAACTGGGCCACGGAGCAAAGGAAAAAGGTGGCCTTTCCTTGAACGTTATTCCCTGGTGGCTCTGGCCTCTTCAGCAGGATAATGCCCCCTGCCGCAAAGCAAAAATGGTTCAGCAATGGAATCAATGTTCGATAAGCACAACAATGAGGTGTTGACTTGGCCTTCAAATTGACCAGATCTAAATCCAATCGAGCATCTGTGGGATGTGCTGAACAGACAAGTCCGATCCATGGGACCCAAACTCGCAACTAACATCTTGATGCCAGATACCACAGCACCCCTTAAGGGGTCTAGTGGAGTCCATGACTCGATGGGTCAGAGCTGTTTTGGCAGCAAAAGGGGACCAACACAATATTAGGAAGGTACTCATAATGTTATGCCT
The DNA here is from genome assembly GCF_024679245.1 of Pseudorasbora parva. Lineage (NCBI taxonomy): Eukaryota > Metazoa > Chordata > Actinopteri > Cypriniformes > Gobionidae > Pseudorasbora > Pseudorasbora parva. The sequence continues at coordinate 29,380,755 of NC_090195.1, forward strand.
GATCTGTGTGTGTGTGTGTGTGTGTGTGTGTGTGTGTGTGTGTGTGTGTGTGAGCCTGTTTATGTGGTTTATGAGGACACAAATTTGTATAACTACATGGGTATTACACTGGTATTACACTATAAATGTGGTTTATGAGGACATATCAAATGTCCTCATAATTCAAATGGCCTTAAAAACATACTAAATGATGTTTTTTTGAGAAAGTAAAAATGCAGAATGTTTCCTGCGATGGGTAGGTTTAGGGGCAGGGGCAGTGTAAGGGGATAGAAAATACGGTTTGTACTGTATAAAAACCATTACGCCTATGGAGAGTCCCTGTAAACCACATAGACCAACATGTGTGTGTGTGTGTGTGTGTGTGTGTGTGTGTGTGTGTGTGTGTGTGTGTGTGTGTGTGTGTGTGTGTGTGTGTGTGTGTGTGTGTGTGTGTTGAATCACATCAAATGAGTAAAGATAAATTGATAAATACTTTAATCGAATATAATGAAATTATAAAATAATTATATCATTATAATTATGAATTACAATAACTGTAATAAGTATAAATACGTATTGTAAATAGAAAACTAAAGAGCAAACAAGTAAATGTAACGTATGTATAACTTACCTTGACTGCAAAGAGTTTGGAATTGCATGTCTTTCTAGCGAGGTAAACTTTCCCGAAGGCTCCTCGACTGATCGGTTTGACCAGCACAAAGTCCTCGATGGAGGGAGCTTTCACTGCACTGTTTGAGCCTTCGGATGAAGATCCATGAGCTTCCATCCCTTCAAATATAAATGTATTCCAACTAGAACACTTGCCGTGCAGTCGGTCGTCTCACCGTACAGTCAGTTGTCTCATTCAGAGACGCATAAAAACAATGGTATGGCGATTATTGTGTTCAAAATCAAACACATATTACCACAAAAGCTTTTAAACGCTACATGCATTCAAACTGTGATAGTTTGAATAGGACAGTCCTGCGTTCAGTCCACCGCATCCATTCTCAATGTTGACAAGCGCGACGAGTTTGTTTTGAAATTTGAAATGTGCCACTTAAAATTGGGTCCTAAGACGCGATGGTTTAACCGCCTAAAAGTAAAAAAAAAAAAAAAAACTGGGCCAGAAAAAAAAGATTGTTTGTGTTCATTCAAGATTGTATTAAGAGCTGGTATTTACTGTATACATTTGATCATTTGTATTTTATTCTTACAACTTAAAAATTACTGATACATTTCCGCAAACGGAGACAGGCAAAGATTGTGGCTACTTTGCTGGTCTCCAAAGGAGCAGAAGTGCGGAAGAAGGGGAAGAAGAGAAAAGGCGCCATCTGCTGGCCAGAACACACAGTGACAGAAACCACTAGAAATCCCTTTTTTTATTACTGTTGGAGTCGTTTATGTACAAACTACAAAGATTTTGGAAATGTACCCCCCTCATTAACTAGAGCACAAAGAACACTTCATGCAATAATTACACTGATTGGTCCATCTTCAACAGTGCTGTTAGGCTCACGTGTTTTGGATAATAATTTACCAGAACAATGACAGACACTAACAGACTTTAATGTTTTAATCTAACTTGTGCGCTGGTTATTATATCTAACTGGATGTTTTTAAAACCGTATAGGTGGCTTTCAGCACAGCTGATGTTATTATTGTTCATGAGCCGAACATCCAGCCATGAAGTACAAGGGAAGGCGTCTTTCACTGTTGTAAGACAGGCAGCCTAATGCTGTTAAATAGAGATACAAATTTTACATTTAGCCTAGTATTTTTAACCTATTCTTAGCCTCATTATTGTTATAGTCTTTTTTCACAGAATGACAACAGTCTCTCAAGCACAGTTATGTATCTATGGTCTCAAGCACCAACAGATAGGCTATAGGCTACTCTCTAAGTTTAGCCTACTGTAAAAGAAATGTTATGAAAAAATATTTTCATAACCTGCACCACCGGAGGGCAATTTAATTATTAATTGTTGATTTTCATTAACTAGGATGGAAAGCTGAATTAAAATTTTCAGCATCTGAAATCCATTTTTAATACATTATAGTGGAAATAATAGCTAGTTTAAAGAAGTTGGTGAGAGCAAAGTCTAGGCCAGGGGCTTTTAAACTTTATGATGCCAAGGACCAACCCAAATATATGATAAACCTTTTATGGGACCCCCTTCCTAAAATCCATCTATATATGTGACCCAGCACCACTAAACCAGTCATAAGGATCACTTTAAAAAAAAATCCAGGGTCACATATTTTCACTTTTTTTCTATTTTCTTCTAACCATTTGCTTTGTCTTTTTAGTCCCTGCTATTTTCTGGGGACCCCTTCTGGGGGACCCCCGGACCCCAGTTTGAAAACCCCTGGTCTAGGCTAAGTCATTTCATAGGCTAACGTCTTGTTTTTGAATTCTGTATAATCAATAGCCTATCACTTCTATATCATGCTGATGTTCTTACTCCTAAAAGCTATAGGCGTATAGGCCATGTTATAATATTAATAAAATAAAAATAAAAAACACAGCCCACATGAGCCTTTTTTTTAGTCTGTAGGCCTATCATAAATGTAATTATATCTGTTGACTATATATATATATATATATATATATATATATATATATATATATATATATATATATATATATATATACTTTTTTATTTTATTTTATATGTATATATATATATATATATATATATATATATATATATATATATATATATATATATATATATATATATATATATATATATATATGTCAGGTCCCCTCTTGGCATGTCCTTCTCAAAAAATTATTGTGTTAAAGTTCATTATTTTCCTTAATGTAATGATAAACATATATATATTTATATTTTGAATATAACAATGAATCTAAAATATATTTTAGATTCATTACACACCAACTGAAATATTTCAGGTCTTTTATTGTTTTAATACTGATGATTTTGGCATACAGCTCATGAAAACCCAAAATTCCTATCTCAAAAAATTAGCATATTTCATCCGACCAATAAAAGAAAAGTGTTTTTAATACAAAAAAAGTCAACCTTCAAATAATTATGTTCAGTTATGCACTCAATACTTGGTCGGGAATCCTTTTGCAGAAATGACTGCTTCAGTGCGGCGTGGCATGGAGGCGATCAGCCTGTGGCACTGCTGAGGTGTTATGGAGGTCCAGGATGCTTCGATAGCAGCCTTAAGCTCATCCAGAGTGTTGGGTCTTGTGTCTCTCAACTTTCTCTTCACAATATCCCACAGATTCTCCATGGGGTTCAGGTAAGGAGAGTTGGCAGGCCAATTGAGCACAGTAATACCATTGGTCAGTAAACCATTTACTAGTGATTTTGGCACTGTGAGCAGGTGCCGCTTCACACAAAAAAAATCCAAAATTTCACAGTACTCTTCCCAGGACTGTGTTTGTGTTTTCTCATCAAATGCCGCTACTGTCCTAATAGTTGCCATGTTTCACCTCGGTAGTCACTGTCACTGTCACTGTCCTCTTCCCTTACTGCATTATACAACTCTCACATGTTTACCAGATATCCTCGTTGCCAAAATATGTGGTGTTAGGGGTTAACAGCTTATGACCCAGGACCAGTAGTGAAGAAATGAAGACAGAGTCAGGATTGCAATTAATTAAAAGAAAAATTTACTTAAGAATAGTTTGCAGTTTCAAAAGCAGAAGCCAGCTTCAAGTCTCACAAGGAGTTCGTAGGCTGCGCTCCCTCTCTCACCGTTTCGTTGCCTTGCCCTATCGTACATACAATTGTCCCAACAGTTATACCGTTTTCAAGGTCTATCCACGTCATTACTGCAATGTGGATGGTTCTGATTGGCTCAGAGACAATGCACAGTCATGGTCAATTTCCACTCAGTTAATCTGATGCACATTTCCACTGACGTGTCACTTGTTAACGCTTTCACCCCAGAATTAGGCCCGTAGTGACCTTCCAGATCTGAAGCAGGCGCCAGCTTGCCCAGAACAACAAGTCCACCCATCTCTTAGGGTGCCCACTGTACACCATTCTCAACACTGATCTGTAACATAGAATATTGCGCACATACACAGATACAGTCTCTCCAAGGTTGGAGCTGATTAAGCTCCAGTTCTAACTAGTTCTTACCAAAACATACTGCATACTACAAACATGTGCTTTCTTTTAGTGAGAGGAACACACAATAGTACAGGCAATATTCATCTTGACTTTTTAGTGTTTTAGTAAAAGGAAATATAAAAGGAATAAAACATAATAAATTAAATGAAAGGCAAATCCATATTTCATATCTGGAAGCCGGGCTAAGTGAGCAAATGCTGTTACTGCACTCCTGACATGTTAGGGGTGTGTGATACCTCCAAAATCCAAACACATGACCTTGTTGCCAGTGTTTAGTGACACATCACACATCTCTAGGCCAGACCCTCAGTCACTCCTCAGAGACCAAATACACACTTTAGAAAACAAGAAACTAAAAGCAAAATCATAACTGGATAGAATCATTATAATAATATAGGTAATATAGGAAGATAAATATTAATTAAAGTTTTGATTATGAAGTTAATTAGGAGATAAATATATACAGGTATATTGAAGCGGCAGTGGATTTCAGAATCCCCCCTTCACTGGTAACTTGTCACCGGAAGAACCACACAGGGAAGGAGAATGCAGGGAAGTGAGTTTACTAACAACAACCAGTGTGTGTATGGCACAGGGTTGACATACACACACTGGTTCTGTCACAAGCCAGACACACTTCCCAGAGCGTGCGGGAAATTCCAACTTAACGTTAACATTTACACCCCCCTAGTGGCCACAACTGGAACTAACCGAATTGTACTCAGTCTACTATATATATATATATATATATATATATATATATATATATATATATATATATATATATATATATATATATATATATATATATATATATATATATATATATATATATATATATATATACATACATACAGTGAGAAAAATAAGTATTTGAACACTGCTATTTTGCAAGTTCTCCCACTTGGAAATCATGGAGGGGAGGTGCATGTCATAATCAAAAAAAGAGACATAATCAAGACATAAGAGACATAATCAAAAAAAAAAATCCAGAAATCATAATGTATGATTTTTTAACTATTTAATTGTATGATTTATTTGTATAATACAGCTGTAAATAAGTATTTGAACACCTGTCTATCATCTAGAATTCTGACCCTCAAAGACCTGAAATCATGCATGGCACGGAAGGTTCCCCTGCTTAAACCAGCACATGTCCAGGCCCGTCTAAAGTTTGCCAATGACCATTTGGATGATTCAGAGGAGTCATGGAAGAAAGTCGTGGTCAGATGAGACCAAAATAGAACTTTTTGGTCATAATTCCACTAAACGTGTTTGGAGGAAGAAGAATGATAAGTACCATCCCAAGAACACCATCCCTACTGTGAAGCATGGGGTTGGTAGCATCATGCTTTGGGGGATGTTTTTCTGCACATGGGACAGGGTGACTGCACTGTATTAAGGAGAGGATGACCGGGGCCATGTATTGCAAGATTTTGGGGAACAACCTCCTTCCCTCAGTTAGAGCATTGAAGATGGGCCGAGGCTGGGTCTTCCAACATGACACTGACCCGAAGCACACAGCCAGGATAACCAAGGAGTGGCTCTGTAAGAAGCATATCAAGGTTCTGGCGTGGCCTAGACTGAAACCTGATAGATCTAGGGTGCTTTCACACCTGCCTCATTTAGTTCGGTTGAATCGTACTAGAGTTCGTTTCCCTCTTTGGTGCGGTTCGTTTGGTCAGGTCTGAAAGCAGCAATCGCACTTGGGTGCGCACCAAAAGCGGACCAAACAAGCGTACCGAGACCTCCTTGAAGAGTGGGGGAAATTCCAACTTAACGTTAACATTTACACCCCCGATATCAAACGAACTCTGGAGCGGTTTGTTTGTGGTGAGAACGTGATCCGACCTCGAACAGAACCAACTGCAAAAGTACTGATCATTTTTGGACTGAACCAGCTGCCGTAGTTAGCTGCGCTGACATTGTGTGCATGATATTATTACCTGATAGATCGTTGGCAATATTTTCGGAAGATGGAAGCATGTCAGGAGTTAATAATTAATGCACGCCCCCTCTTGAAGTGACGAGCGATGCGCGCTCGCCGTCTGCAGTGCATTAGAACGTTGTTTTCATGTCGCATCGGCGCTTCATTATAGAAATGTATTGTTTGCATACTGTGGTAAATATACAGAGTGTAGTAGATTATGGCCAGGGACAAAACTGGCCCGTGCAGTCGTCTCTCCATAGTGTTATTATAGTTTGCTGGCTTTGCCTCTCCTGTTGGAATTTTCCCACATGTATATTCTGACCAATCGAAAAGCAGTTTAGGAAATACGCCATGGCCAATGAGTGATGTGGATGTTGTCACGTGCCTGCGTTTTGGTTCGTTTCAACTGGTTCGGACCAAAGCAATCAGTGTGGTGTGAAAAGGAACCAAAAAATCTGAAAAATGCAACAATGTATAATTGTTTGCCCTTGGTTCGGACCAAATGAACCGAACTAGAGATGTGAAAGCACCCATAGAGAAGATCTGTGTGGAGGAGTGGGCCAAAATCCCTTCTGCAGTGTGTGCAAACCTGGTGGAAAACTACAGGAAAAGTTTGACCTCTGTATTTGCAAACAAAGGCTACTGTACCACATGTTAACATTGTTTAATAACAAAAATACAGTTTATAAAGGGGTATCCTGTTTTAACACAACATTACGCGATTTTACGACTCCACTTGCAAAAAATAATGTATTTAAAACGTCTGTCAACATTTCTTGTGATTGTACAAGGCATGCAATTAGGTAATGTATATATAATATGCAATATAATACATCAACACTTACTGCTTGTAATCTTACGTATGCTGAAATGATGGTTTAAATATAACATACGCAATTCCACAAATTTCACTGCTGCGCATGCGCATTAACCGAAGGTATCCCATTCTAATGGGTGTGGTGTTCCGTCAGAACACCAGGTTCAGACAGATATTTAGAAATGACGTTCGGGTTCGGGTCGGGCTCGGTCACGTCACCGCGATAAGGCATTGAAACTTTTAAATTTAAAACAGTTTATTATGTAAGTAATCAATGGGCCTGTTTAACTTGATGCAATGGTTTGTTTTTCTGATTAAAATAAATTTAAAAGATTACCCTAATTCATCTTCCTGTGTGCGAAAACTTGTTTATGTCTTTTGTTTATTTAATTTCACTGATTAAACCCTGTGTAACGCATGCTTTGTTGCCCCATGTGCGCGCTGATGCATTAATTCTGATGCGCATGTAAACATTTTAGAATGCCTTCCTACAGTTGCTTAAAGGTGCCCTAGAATGAGATGAAACAAGATGTCAAATTGTTCTCTGATATCTACATAGAGGGTATGTGGCTTATTTAAGGGCAAAAATTGTCCAGATACAGTTTTACAGGTCCATTTACAACCCTATAAATTGTCCTTAGGATGTAATGCTCTGTTTTTGCCGGTCTGAGTATTTCACGATCTGCTCAGTTACTGGGATTTTCACGCACAATCATTTCTAGGGTTTAAAAAGAATGTTGTGAAAAGGGAAAAACATCCAGTATGCACCCGTCCTGTGGGCGAAAATGCCTTGTTGATGCTAGAGGTCAGAGGAGAATGGTCCGACTGATTCAAGCTGATAGAAGAGCAACTTTGACTGAAATAACCAATCGTTACAACCGAGGTATGGAGCAAAGCATTTGTGAAGCCACAACACGCACAACCTTGAGGCGGATGGGCTACAACAACAGAAGACCCCACCGGGTACCACTCATCTCCACTACAAATAGGAAAAAGACGCTACAATTTGCACAAGCTCACCAAAATTGGACAGTTGAAGACTGGAAAAATGTTACCTGGTCTGATGAGTCTCGATTTCTGTTGATTTCAGAATTTGGTGTAAACAGAATCAGAACATGGATCCATCATGCCTTGTTACCACTGTGCAGGCTGGTGGTGGTGGTGTAATGGTGTGGGGGATATTTTCTTGGCACACTTTGGGCCCCTTAGTGCCAGTTAGGCATCGTTTAAAGGCCACGGCCTACCTGAGCATTGTTTCTGACCATGTCCATCCCTTTATGACCACCACGTACCCATCCTCTGATGGCTACTTCCAGCAGGATAATGCACCATGTCACAAAGCTCAAATCATTTCAAATTGGTTTCTTGAACATGACAAGAACTCATGAACAATTAGTTCACTGTACTAAAATGGACTCCACAGCCACCAGATCTTAAGCCAATAGAGCATCTTTGGGATGTGGTGGAACAAAGTCACCTTTTAGCCCTGGATGTGCATCCCACAAGTCTCCGTCAACTGCAAGATGCTATCCTATCAATATGGGCCTAAAATCTAAAGTATGCTTTCAGCACCTTTTTGAATCCATGCCACATAGAATTAAGGCAGTTCTGAAGGCGAAAGGGGGTCAAACACAGTATTAGTATAGTGTTCCTAATATCCTTTAGGTGAGTGTATATATTAAACAATCCTAAATCTTCAAAGTTTTCGATTTTCAACTACTAAAAGCTAATATGATAAAAGATCTGAATTGACAAGCCTTATACATTCAGTCATTCGAATATATTTTACCTTTAATGCCACGAGGTGGCGCTGTAATCCTCTCATATTGTACTCATGGACCATATGCATCGATTATTTGACAATTAAATTAGTGGACGTGTCAAAAAATGTGAAATAAACTGAATTGAACTTAACTGAAAAGTGAAAAACTTGAAAAAAAAAACCTTTTTAAAAATGTATTAAAAAAAATAATGCTTCTCTCTCTCTCTCTCTCTCTCTCTCTCTCTCTCTCTCTCTCTCTCTCTCTCTCTCTCTCTCTCTCTCTCTCTCTCTCTCTCTCTCTCTCTCTGTCTTTGATCACAGGTTTGGAAAAAGGCAGCTGTCCTGCTGCTCCCTCCTACAGAGCAGAACAAACGCTATATTCATCTGCCTCTGAAACTCCCCCGAGCAACTTCAGGACACACGGAGCACAATAATATCATTAAATGCAGCTGGACGCAGACACGCACGCCATCTGATCTGATCCACTGTCAGTTCTTACAATGTGGAAGATCTGCGGTGTCCTGATCGCCTGGGCTCTGCTGCTCAACCTGCATGTGCGAGCTCAGTCTCAAAACAGGTAAGTTTCTTCAGTCATGATGCGCGCGCACTGAATGATCATGTATGATCACACATAGGAACCCGCTGTGCGTTCATGTCAAAGTTTTATGATTCATAAAGGCTGTATTGCAAAAATGAATGCTGCATCGATGCGGGTGTTTATTTGTTCTTTCTGTTGTCTAGACAGACCTTCACGTGTGGTGGGAATATCACAGGAGAGTCGGGTGTTATCGGTAGTCAGGGTTATCCGGGTGTCTACCCGCCGAATACCAAATGTGTGTGGAGAATTACTGTAAGTAACTGATTTATTATGTACCCGGGTTGCTGAATGCCGAATGTAAATTACATGCGTCTTAACGCTATAATAGATTAAAAAAAAATGCATTTCCTCAAAGAAACATGGTGCCCTGTAAAAAAGATTAACAGTTGCCATGTTAAGAGTGTTATAAATTCCCCATGAAATAAGAATTTGAATTCGCTCGAACAAAATTAACCAACCAAAATGTATCATGTGACATAACCGCGGTAAGTAGGCCTATATTTATGAAATAGAATGTAGACAGTCAATTTCAGTGACAGCTTATTGCCATATTTATCAGTCAGCGGCTATTTTCACTAAGGGATAAATAGATGCTAAGTGCAAATAGCAACGAGATTATATTTACACTCAGTGAAAATGGCATATTTTCTTAAATATACTTAATTGCTAATTAAGTGCAAATAGCGATGCTATTTACACCCAGTGAAAATAACATATTTTCTTAGCGATAGATATGCTCAGTGCAAATAGCTGTAGATGCTATTTACTAACTGAAAATAGTGATATATTCTATTTACACCATATAAAAGTAGCAGTTTGTTTCTAATATAAATAGTATTACATGTAATTTATACTTTATTTTGACAGGTATTTACTATTTGCACCTCAGTATTGTTGTATATTAATTAACTGGATGCAATAATAACAATGTCAATTATTATTTTTACTTAAATTATTAAATGGATGCCGCCGTAAAGGGACATAAAAGCACTCCCTACCCCTACCCCTACCCAATATTATTATTATTATAGCTTTATTATAGCTTTTATTATTATTAAAATTTCGTTAGGCACTTTAATTCCACATTTAGAACATTTTGTTATTTTTTATTGAAAGTAAATTCCTTTCCGATGTGATTTGTGATGAGAAAAAAGAGAACAGCGAGCTATGCAAAAGTTGGATTCGAACCTGTGTTGATCGTGTCAAAATAACAATCGATTAGCCATACGCTACTGATTGCGCCACTGAAGCTGTTATATCACAAGTGTTTACAAAAAAATGGTCCAACCAGGCGGTGTTAGGCAGAACTAGTGCGGATAGCACTTGTCAACAAGGCACACTATTTGCACTTGGTGTGAATAGACACTCCGTCTTTATTAATAGTCTATGGAAGCTTGTTTCTGGCAGAGAATAAAAAATAAAATAAAAAAGTAATTGTGACATTTTATCTCACAATTTTTACTTTTTTTTCTCAGAATAGGGAGTTTCCACACTTCAGACCTCACAACATTGAGAAAAAATAAAATTTGATTGCTCAATATAATTGATATAATTGATATTCTGGCTTATTTTCTCTCAATTGCAAGTTTATATCGCTCAGTTCTGACTTTGTTTCTCACGATTAGATATAAACTCAGAATTTTGAGGTATAAAGTCAGAATTGCAAGATAAACAGTTGCAAATACCTTTTCATTTTTTTTATTCCATGGTGTAAATAAGCATATATGATAATAGCGCTGCATTCACATGGTGCATCGGCACCAACGCTTCACAGAGGGCATATCTGGAGCTTGCTGTTGACACAACTATCATAGGGACTCCAGCCAATCATATTACTGCTCCGGTGTTGCATGAACGATTGACTGACAACTGGGGTGGTGCTCGAAAGGTTTAACATTTTTCAACTTCTACCACAAGCAACTCCAGTGATGCAATGCAACGCAACCCCCACAATTCAGTTCGGCAACACATGGTGTCACTCATTCAAAGTGTCAACTGCTCCGTAAATGGCGAAAAATACAAAAACACATGAACAGAGAAACCAAGAAAAAAATTTTAATAAATGATTTTGTTACATAGGCCTAGCAGGTTACAGAAAATATTTCACAGATCTCAAGTTTGCATAGACCCCACCAGATCTAACATTTGCATTGTACGTGCATTTATATGTTTTTAATCCACAATCCATCCGTATATACAGGAATGTATCCATACACACACATAAATAGCATACGATCTACAGAACAACTTCATTGAATACAGTGCATGTTGTGAAATATTGCAGTCTTGAACATTGTTCAGTAGTCAAAGTGTTCTTTTTAGACAATCTTAAAAAGTGTATAAATAAAAAAAAGCAGATAACGGCTATGTTTGAATGTATCTATGTTTGGTGATTTGGGGTGAAATGAAAAAAAGAAGTCAAATGTTGCTCTGCATTCCATGTACTGGGATGATGATGCAATAGATAGTCGTGGCAAGAATCAGTGTGTGTCTGGTTGTGATTTGTTTGGTTTGGCTGCTGGCCACTTTACATCCTTGTGGCAACTCTAGACTCATTCTAGCATTTTATTACATTGCCATCATTGCATATAAGAGACTCAATTGGTGACCACTCTGACTAAAAGGGATCGTCCACTTTATTTTAAGAATCTTAATTATGGTTGGGACTGATTTCCATGTTGCTGAAGTAAAACAAGCAAACATATACTGTATACAGTACCGGTCAAAATTTGGAAACATTACTATTTTTAATGTTTTTGAAAGAAGTCTCTTATCCTCATCAAGCATGCATTTATTTGATAAAACAATAATATTGTGAAATATGATTACATTTTAAAATTATGGTTTTCTATTTTGATATACTTTAAAACAATTGATTTATGTGATGCTGAATTTTCATCAGCCATTAATTACTTCAGTCTTTAGTGTCACATTATTATATTATTTATTATTTATTTTATTAAAGGGGTGTTTGATTAAGACTTCAGTTTTTAAAGGTGCCATGTGTAAAAATTGAGGTAAATCGTGTGGAAAGTACAGCCCACTACTTCATTTCAGTTCAGGGAAGAGAGTGGACAGATGGTCGAAGCCCTTGGCCCCTTAAATGTATCTGATATGATAAAAGTAGCTGTTTTTACCTGATCGATAAAAGCGGAAGTGCGGACGCCCGGCGACTGTCTCCCATCCCGTCATAATAAAAGTCCCGGTACTCGTGAGCCGTTTAGAATAAGCGCCCTCCAGTGGACGTTACATAGTGCACCTTCAAACTTTAGTAAGTGTGTAATTTTGCCATTTGAACATAAACAACATCTGCAAAGTTAAAAGAAAAGGGAGATATTTTATTTTGCAGAAGTCGCTTTTTAAGGCTACACGAGCTTCATCCCTGAAATTTACAAAAGGGGTGAGATTATCATGAGAGAATATGCTGATCAATGACTTGAAGATAGTTAAAGAAACTGTATGTAAGATTGTGGCCAAAACTGGTACTGCAATCAATTTCAAATTACTGTAGTGCGGTGTATCCCCTCGCCCCCTCCCCCTGACTCGAGGTTGACAGATGCCCTGCAGGATCAGCAGGAACTTTGTAGCTGCAGGTGTGAAAACTAGAGCAGATCTGGCGACCCAGATGCCCAAACCCTACTGAATTCATGATTGGTAGGTAGGTAGGTGGAGGGTGGAGCTTCAGGCCAAAACACAACATGTCAACATCAACATCAGTTGAGGGCTGCAACAACAACTTTTAAATGACAATATCCTGGCCGGACTACTGTTGTCAGTGATTTAAGTATTTGAAATTAACATGATTTCTTAATGTCTAGTGGCATATCAGGGCCATTTTATGATTAATTGAAATACATTTCTTACATACAGTTCCTTTAACTCCACATCAACTACATAAATTGATCAACTAACATTCAGAAACGTCCTGTTGCATTCTACATGTTGTTACTTCTTGAGTCTTTCCATCATTGTCCGGCTCTGGTTTGAACATAAAAGGCTGAACAGTTTCATTGTCTGTCTGCATGAGTTCTTTAAACTCCACCCAATGAGCAGCAGCTTATTTGCATTTAAATCTTTAAAGAACAAAGAAACGGCATGTTTTTGCTCACCCTGAAAAAGTGACAATTTTAACATTTAGAAAAAATGATCTGTGGGGTATTTTGAGCTAAAACTTCACATACACACTCTGTGGACATCAGAGACTTACGGTATACATCTTGTAAAAAGGGGGAAATCAACCACCCCTTTAAATCTTTACTATAATTTGTGTGTTAATTTAACACATCCTTGCTGAATAAAATAATTAATCTTTCAAAAAGAGAAAGAAGAAAATTACTGACCCCAAACGTTTGAATGGTGGTGTATATTGTTAGAATTTCCATTTTAAATAAATGCTGTTCTTTTCAATTTTATTTCATTTTATTTAATTTTATTCATTAAGAATCCTGAACAAAAAATATCACAGGTTAAAAAAATAATAATTAAGCAGCACAACTTTTATATGTTTCTTTAAAATTACTTGTTACAATGCTGTGTTACTCACTAAAAAAGTAACAAATTGCGTTACTTGGTTACTTTTTTAGCGAGTAATGCTTTTTCTCACCTAGGCTGTACTTTTTTAATAACAATAAAAAATTCAGGTTTGCTTAATTTGCACATTTTTTTGGACAGATACTGAATGTGTTTTTGTGTGAGTGAGATGAGTGAATGCATGCTCACAGTGTCTAGAACTACAATATCCATCATGTTCACACAGCGCACACAACACCTCTGACCTTACTCATGATTTATCTCAACATGAGGACAGGAGAGCTGTCAGTCAATAAATGGGACAACTAATTAACTTGTGCTACATATTTGAAAAACTAGCTGATATTTGTTGTAAATTTAATGTGTTCCTTTACTTGTTGGTCATCTGATTACGTGAAACTTGTGTTACTTGTAATGCATTACCCCAACGCTGTATATATTTGTTACTACAGTGCATTGGAAAAAGTTCACAGTTTTTGTTCTGGGAGTATTTTTCCGTTAATTTTCACGAGGGTGGGACACCCTGTCATTCACATGAGATCCACCAATAGCAAACCACAATGATTCGATCAATTCCTGATTGATTCAATTCCCCCATGAAGCACTGAGAATGACATAATCAAATAAAAAATGTCAGTACAATATAAACAGATGACTATAAGTGTAAAGTAGTGTTAAACTGTATAAAATGTGTGTGTCAGATGTCTTTTAAAAGAATGCATTCTCTCATACTTTAGTTTAGGTTCCAATTCTCATTATTAACTAGCTATCAACTACGACGTTTGCCTCAATAAATTCCTAACTACTGCATGTTAATAGTTAATAAGGTAGTTAAGTTTAGGTATTGGGTAGGATTAAGAGATCTAGAATATGGTCATGCAGAATATAATATGTCCATTATAATTTCTAATAAACAGCCAATATCCTAATACAACCCCAAATCAGAAAAAGTTGGGACAGTATGGAATGTGCAAATAAAATAAAAAAGAAGTGATTTCTAAAATTACTTTGACTTGTATTTCATTGCAGACAATATGAACACAAAATATGTCATGTTTTGTCTGGTCAACTTCATGTCATTTGTAAATATGCATCCTTTCCTGTCATTCAGACCTGCAACACATTTCAAAAAAAGTTGGGACAGTAAAGCATTTACCACTTTGTAATGTTGCCATTCCTTTTCACAACACTTAAAAGACGTTTAGGGACTGAAGACACCAAGTGATGAAGTGTTTCAGGTGTAATTTTGTCCCATTCTTCCTGCAAACAAGTCTTAAGGTGGGCAACAGTACGGGGTCTTCGTTGTCGCATTTTGCGCTTTAAAATGCGCCACACATTCTCTATTGGAGACAGGTCGGGACTGCAGGCAGGCCAGTCAAGTACCCGTACCCTCTTCCTCCGCAGCCAGGACTTTGTAATGTGTGCAAAATGTGGTTTTGCATTGTCTTGTTGAAATATGCATCGACGTCCCTGGAAAAGATCTCTTCTTGAAGGCAGCATATTATGCTCTAAAATCTCTATGTACTTTTCAGCATTAATGGTGCCTTCACAGAAGTGCAAGTGACCTTTGCCAAGGGCACTGACACAACCCCATACCATGACAGACCCTGGCTTTTGGACTTGTTGCTGGTAACAGTCTGGATGATCGTTTTCTTCTTTGGTCCGGAGCACACGGCGTCCATTCCTCCCAAAAAATACCTGAAATACTGATTCATCTGACCACAGTACACATTTCCACTGTGATGGTCCATCCCAGATGCCTCCGAGCCCAGAGAAGTCGACGGCGCTTCTGGACACTGTTAACATAAGGCTTCCTTTTGGCACAGTACAGTTTTAACTGGCATTTGTGTATGTAACTACGTATTGTGGTACTTGACAAAGGTTTGCCAAAGTAGTCCTGAGCCCATGTGGTGATATCGCTTATAGATGAATGACGATTCTTGATGCAGTGCCGCCTGAGGGATTGGAGATCACGGTTATTCAGCTTAGACTTGCGGCCTTGTCCTTTATGCACTGAAATTCCTCCAGATTCCTTGAATCTTGTAATTATGTTATGCACTGTTGAATGTGAAATATCCAAATCTCTTCCTATCTTTCTTTGAGGAACATTGTTTTTAAACATTTCAATAATTTTCTCACGTATTTGTTGGCAAACTGGCGATCCTCGGCCCATCTTTGCTCCTAAAGGATTAGATCTTTCTTGGATGCTGCTTTTGTACCAAATCATAATTTCAATCACCTGTTGACATCACCTGTTTCAAATCACATCATTATTTAACCCTTTTACCTCATTACTAGCCCTAAATTGCTCCTGTCCCAACTTTTTTTGAAATGTGTTGCAGGTCTGAATGACAGGAAAGGATGCATATTTACAAATGACATGAAGTTGACCAGACAAAACATGAAATATTTTGTGTTCATATTGTCTGCAATGAAATACAAGTCAAAGTAAATTTAGAAATCACTACTTTCTTTTTTTATTTGCGTTTTCCAAACTGTCCCAACTTTTTTGATTTGGGGTTGTAATATGCATGTTAATAAGCAACTAGTTAATAGTGAGAATTGGATCATAAACTAAAGTGTTACCGTGCATGGGTCTCAATATGATGTCTGCTTCTTGCAGGTTCCAGAGGGCAAAGTGGTCGTCCTCTCATTTCGTTTTCTCGACTTAGAGAGTGACAACCTGTGCCGGTATGATTACGTGGATGTTTATAGTGGCCACGGCAATGGACAGCGTCTCGGCCGCTTCTGTGGGACGTTCAGGCCGGGAGCCCTCGTTTCCACAAGCAACAGGATGCTCATACAGATGGTGTCTGATGCCAACACAGCTGGTAGCGGCTTCCTGGCGGTGTACTCTGCTGCTAACCCTAATGAACGGGGTAAGAGCATTATAAAAAATGATGGAGCATTAATTTGCAGCTTATAAGATGTTTTACTCTGTTCAACTCAGTGAGCCAAAGAAGTTTATATGGTGTTTTGAAGGGGTAGTTCACTCAAAAAAATAAAAATTCTGTCATCAGTTACCCACCCTCATGCCATTCCAAATCAGTAAGACTTTTGAAACACAAATGAAAATATTTTAATGAAATCTGAGAGGTTTCTGTCCCTCCATTGAAAGTCTATTCACACAAAACTCTAATGGTTGACAACCATCGTAAATCTGATCACAAAGAGATCATAAATCCACATTAATTGATCGGTTAATTCCAAGTGTTCTGAAGAGACAAGATTGCTTTATACACCATATTGCCAAACGTTTTGGAACGCCTGCCTTTACGCACATTAACTTTACTGACATCTCATGCTTAATCCATTGGGTTTAATATGGAGTTTGCCCAGCCTTTTCATCTATAACATCAGCTATAACCCTTTGCAGCTTTCCACAAAGTTTACGAGTGCGTTTATGGGAATTTCTGACCATTCTTCTAGAAGCTTGTTTGTGAGGTCAGGCACTGATGTTAGACGAGAAGGCCTGGCTCACAGTCTCCGCTCTAATTCATCCCAAAGGTGTCCTATCAGGTTTAGGTCAAGACTCTGTGCAGGCCAGTCAAGTTCCTCCACACCAAACTCGCTTATCCATGTCTTTATGGACCTTGCTTTGTGCACTGGTGCACAGTCATGTTGGAACAGGAAGTGTTGGAACAGGAATCTCCAAACTGTTCCCACAAAGTTACAAGCATGAAATTGTCCAAAATGTATTGGTATGCTGAAGCATTAAGAGTTCCTTTCACTGAAACTAAGGGGCCAAGCCCAACCCCATTCTTTCACAGATGTGTATTTTTGATATGAACTTTTTGAACTGTCAGAGTTTTGGGTGAATACACTAGAGGTTGACAGATAATGGATTTTACCGATACCGATAGCTAGGTTGGACCACGCTTGCCGATAACCGATTAATCGACCAATAGTTTTTAAAAAGATACTAGATTAAAATAATAATAATAATAATAACAAATAAAAAAAAAACAGTGCTGAACTTTATTACAAGAAATAAAAAAACAGTACTGAACCATGAAAATTGCATATGTAAATATGAATATATTAAAATGACAAGTTCTAACAGAAAAAAATCTACAGAAAATAACTAAAACATTAAAATATTACAAATAAATGTTTCTTTATCTATAACCTAGAAACATGTAAGTGAATGTGAGGTAACAGACTGCAAGTCCTGTTTGTTAACAAGGATTTATTAGCTTATTTAGCTAGCTTACATGAATGAAATGCAATATACATTTTACATTGTGCAATAATAGTTGAGCAATACAATTGTATCTTAATCATTCATGTTAGTTCATAATGCATAAAAAAAGGTTAACAGATAAAACTAACAATAATTATTACTTCTACAGAATTTATTAACCTTAATTAATGTTACAAATGGAATATTGGATATAATGTATTATAATGGGTTATTGTATTATATTAAGTGTTATTTCATATAAATCCAAACAGTTTACTTTTGTAGAACACTTGAAGGATTTCTGATCAAAATAACAAAATATGTATTGAAATCCAAAGCATTTCTGATGTGTTTATTTTTCTGTCGGATGCATCATGACCATACAGTCTGGTTTCTTACATCACTAGTTGTTACACCGCTTTAACTGCTTGAGGTAAATGTTACTGCTGATGTTAGCGTCCTCTCAGCCTCGACAACAAAGTAAAGTACATCCATACTGCTGTTCTTTCGCTGCTAAAGCATCTAGTCACCAAACAAAATACTTTATAATGATTTGGCAACATGTATTGAAGTGTTCTGTATTCATACCGTTTCCCTTTCGGTGTTTTAAACACGCGTCAAATGTGTCAGCGCGCTCTGTGCAGCGTTCGGTGAAGCGCGCAGCCTCGCGTGTCACGTGTTAATGTAAACAGTGATATTTTTTTTATTTGGCCTCTAGAGGCCGCTCTCGCGCTATATAATGCCAGCAGACCCTTCTCACAGCACACTTCACAGCTGCTCCCGCAACGGATCGGTATTGATTTTTGACGATAACCGATTGTTCCACCAATCAGCTATCGGTGCCAATTAATCGGCAAATCAGATGAATTGGTCGACCTCTAGAATACACTGTAATGGATAAACAGAAATCTTTCAGATTGCATTAAAGATTAATTTGTGTTTCGAAGATTAACAAGTGAAGTTAATAAACGTAATTTCAGGAGGAGTACGCCCATCTAATCTTTCAATTAATACCAAGGTATAAAAGCAGCAGCTTACCTCTTCCCCTTTTAGTTCCTGAAGCATCCCTCCTCCTCCCCTGCTCCTCTTTTTGTACAATTTTGTACACCACACTGGTGGTGGTTGAGAAGAGATCCCTGACAGTGTAAAGCGCTTTGGGTGTACAGTATTACAAATGAAAGCGCTATATAAATGACTCGTTCATTCATTCTTTCATTCATTCAATTTTGCCTGTTATAGGGGGGCAATCGGAGCTCGGGTAGAATATCCTCTCCGAGCCCCTCTATAGCAGAAAGCAAGCCAAATCTGTTTACCACTTTCACTAAGATTATATGGGCGCACAAACTCGTGAAAAGTCTTACGGGTTTGGAAAAACATGCGGGTGAATTTTCATTTTGGGTGAACTATCCCTTTAAGGTTTACTTCAACCGTTTGTTTATTTGTTTTTGATGGAAATTCTGTGTTTATGAACATTCACACTGCCCAGCTTTTCCAAAATATGATCCATGTCTCTGCCCATAAATTTCTGATGCTTTTACGCTTGTACTGTGTTTACGAGGGCAAAGGTCAACTTAAATGAGCCGTTAAGAGCTATTTAACATCCGACAGTTCCTAGAGAAGTCAGAGGTCAATATAATGCTAGCTGAAGAAAAGAAATGGATCTTTAATGCCCCTATATAAACCGATAAACCGTTTCCGCTCAGTAATTAACTGAAAGACCTTGTCGAGTCACACAAAAGTAAGAAAAACCTGGTTTTACTTTGACTAGTTCACATAATGGTATTTTCTCTGCGGGGTCTGACAGTTGATTTAGAGCACCCTGGAGGACCTGGATGCTGGAGAACATTGTGGTGTACTGTATTTCAAGGCATGATGTGGAATTTCTCACAGACGTTTTTTCCAGTGAATCAGTGATAGGTCAGACCCCCAGAGACTGTCTTGCTCACGGAATAACTGTATAAGTGACGAGACGTCTGCTTGGCTGGAACAAGACAGCTGGAATGTTAATGATTTAGATTGTGTCTCTGTTTTAGTCCATCAGTAGATAAAGACAGCTGATGCCTGTTAGGAACAATGGAAGCGTGCAGTTAGGCAGCACAATTAATCATTAAAAGATTACAATCTCGACGCAAACACCCATGGGATCTTATTCCGAAATGACAAGGATTCGGCTATGTCTTTAAAACTTTAGACAAGTACGAGATAACAGCAAACATTCAAACCTGCGTTAGCTCTGCTTGCCCATAGAGAACTTTTCAACCACACAAGTATCACTATTTCTCAGTGTTTCCCCACACATAGACTAATTTGTGGCGTTCCGCCACAGAATCAACACCGGCTGGCGGCTGCCACATATTGTGTTTTGTCATAATTTTTTTACTATTTAAAAGACGCAGGCAGCGTATTCGTTCAGCTGCATTTCCTTAGCTCCGCCTCTTGTGCGTCTAAAGCCCCGTTCACACCGCCAGCGACACGCAGCGACAAAGCGACATGATCCCATTCATTTCAATGGAGCGCTGGCGACTTCCGGCGACACGAGCGACAGTGACCGTTGGCGACAGAATGTGGGCGTGTCAAGCGACACGAGACACGCGACAAAAGTTCAGAAATTTCAACTTTATGCAAACGAGAAGCGATTTTCGCGAGCAACAACCAATAGGAGTGAAGTCTGTGGAGTGCACGTGATCCGTCTGCTTTACTGCTGCTACTGCGGTGTCCGGAGGAGTTGTTGATATTAGCTTTTAGCAAGCCCCCTGTTCTTTATAATATGTCTCTGTGTAGCCTACATACAGAGACACATTTAAAAAAATGATGCATGGAAAAACGTGTCTTGGATTGTGGGGATATAAAGTAAGTTTTGACAACTGCATGCAATATGGTCTACCTATTACAGTACAGTGTGTATGTATTCTAATAACTTGCTCTGTTCTGCAAAACACTAGTAATAAAAACGGTACTATAGTACAAATATATTTAATGACGTTTATATGCAACCCGTAGTGGGAACGCCCACTAGCGACATGAATCTCTGGCGCTGGCGACATGCAGTAACAAAATCGCTGGCGGTGTGAACGGGGCTTCACTCACTCACACACACACACACACACGGTGTGTTGCATTCGACCGTAAAGCCTAGTTCACACTGCCCGATTTTTGCCCTGATTTTGAGTCGCCGACAGGTTTTGTGAAATCGCCGACAAATGTCTGAGATCACAGGCAAATCGGTGCTTGTGCACGCGAGTGACAATCACGCAGTGTGAATAATCAAAGACGCGATCAGAGAGAATCGCAGACGAGTCGCCGACAGGTCCAGATATTTAGCATGCCAAATATCTCACCGGCGTCTTTAAACTCCTGCTGTGTGAACTGCGTTCTGACTGAAAATTACACCGACAGCCAATTAGAGAGTGAGATACATGGCAGCAGGAGGTTCAGGGAGGAGTTATATTACAATTCTATTCAAGCCTGCAGTCTCCCTCTCATTTACTGAAGCTTTCGCGCCTCGATCGCCCCCCGGTGACCGGTCCCAGTATAGCCGCCCCTCTGTGTTTTCTAATGGACGCGAGGCAAACTAAATAATAATATTACACTTCAAAAATGTTTCCCCAAAGTTAGTTTATGTCACTGAAGGCAGTTATCATCACGATGATTTCATTTCAGGTGTTCGTTTTAAAAATAAGTTTAGTTTGAGTTAGTTATTTGATGCTATAAAAACGGGGGTGTGACGTCATGATTGACAGCTGAGACTGACGGCTTCTCTGAGTGAAGTTGTCACTGAGGCACTAACGGACTTTTTTCGAAATTTTTGGGAGCAGATTAGAGCTTTAGCTTTAATTTCTACATTTCCATAACTGTTTATTTCACACCAACATTATTAATTGTTCTGCATCTGCGAGAGTGTGGGCGGGCTTTTGATATCGCGGCTGTACTTCCTGCTCTACTTCCTGCGCTCTACTGCGCAACTCCGGTCCCGAAATCGCTACTGCGCAGACTCGGTCCCAAGATGTCCGCGCCGTGCAAGGGCGCCTGAAAGCTTCAAATCTGCCAAGCGGAAACGGATGATGTCGAGTCGTCCATATTTTTTTACGGTCTATGATTCTATCAAACAGAAACAAAGGCCAAACATTTGCACATCCAGCCACAGCAGCAGCACATTACAAAATAGTTTATTTACCTCAAACTGTCTTTGCAGAACACAATCCTGGCTCCCTCTGTCTCTCCAACAATTTATTCCGCCATAATCTTTTTTTCTTTTTTTCCACAAATCAGCGCACATACAATTTGAAGCAAACTTTGTGCAGTTTATCATTTTTAATAACAATTCCAAGTCTCGCGCGAGAACTCCATTCTGACGCACGTGTGATCTCGCGTTGTTTACTTGTCACATCGCACGTGTGTTTGGGAAACGTAGTTTGCGCACCGGAGAGAGAGAGCGTTGTCGGCGATTCTTCCTCTAGTTCAGTCATGCAGTGTGAACTCCTCTGTCGTCAAACCATCGTGCAGTGTGAACACAGCAGTGACTGAATGATACCCCAGATAGTCATGCAGTGTGAATAGAGCAGTGACCCGACGAGTTTGAAAATCGTGCAGTCTGAACTAGGCTTAAGTCTCAGGGTTGCCAACTCTCGCACATTTGTTGTGAGACACATGTTCAGGCTCGGTCTCAACGTGTCACTGCCCAAGAAAAACCAAATTGTTTTTGATATGAAACAAAGTCTAAGCTTTAAATTTAAAAAGAAGTTTTAATATGAAATTCAAATAGCGTTTTGGCGCATTTAGTGTGGCATAACAGTTAAAACCAGAGACGTTGAATAACAGAGTTGCGACATGCGTTCATCCTGCGTCAGCACGCGCGGTCACGTGATAACGGCGCTCTCAATAGTGCTAAACAAACCATCGCTGGGTCAATACATTTTAATAGACAACAGCTTCACTATACAGGTATTAGCAGCAATTTTTGGTAAACAGTACAGATTATTACATCAACCGCATTTACAGTATCATTTTAAAATTTAGAGTGATGGAGATGCAACATTGTAAACATTAATGTTATGCTCTTATTGTATTTAGCCATGAGGTATTCCTTACTATCATAGTCAAATGTGACCGTACACCTTAACTCATTTTCTATTAAATAAATGTTATTAAATAAACAATATTTTAGTTTAATAATATTTATTGAATATTTTAAGGAGATCTTTTGGTACTAAATACTATTTGTGCAATAATTATGGTCCATTAATGACCACTTAAAATATTTGTGAGTTTGCTTCCTTCTCTGAAAAAATCAATAATATCAGAAAGGCGATCAGCACATCCTTGAGTTGCTCTGGGGTCAGTCAGATAAATTTTAGAAGAAACGGTGCAGCACCTTAAAACATCAACCTGCGCCCTTGACACACTGCCCACTTCTTTTTTCAAAAGTGTGTTTAACTGTTTAGATGCAGATCTCCTATGGTAAACTCATCACTTCTCTATGGGACTTTTCCAAACTCCCTCAAAAGTGCAATAGTTAAGCCTCTTCTGAAAAAGAGAAATCTGGATAACTCCATATTGAGCAACTACAGACCAATCTCAAATCTCCCCTTCATAGGCAAGATCATTGAAAAAGTTGTTTTCAGTCACCTGAACAAATTTTTAAACTCAAACAGATACTTTGACAGTTTTCAAACTGTTTTCCAACTGCATGACTGCACAGAGACAGCACTCATAAAGATTATAAATGATATTCGCTTAAATACTGATACAAGCAAAACATCAATTCTGTTACTACTCAATGTCAGTGCTGTATTCAACACTGTTGACCACAAAATAATTCTAGACAGGCTGGAAAACTGGGTTGGGCTCTCTGGGATGGTCCTCAAATGGTTCAGGTAGCTTAGAAGGGAGAAGTTATTATATGAGTATAGGAGACCATAAAGGGTTAGTTCACCCAAAAATGAAATTGATGTCATTAATGACTCACCCTAATGTTGTTCCACACCCGTAAGACCTCCGTTCATCTTCGGAACACAGTTTAAGATATTTTATATTTAGCGTATCTAAGTGTACTGTATGCACACTTTACTGTTCATGTCCAGAAAGGGAATAAAAACATCATCAAAGTAGTCCATATGTGACATCAGTTAGTTAGTTAGAATCTCTTGAAGCATCGAAAATACATTTTGGTCCAAAAAGACTTTATTCAGCATTGTCTTCTCTTCCTTGTTTGTGTTCAAACCTCAAATAAAGATTCAAACGGTTATGAATCAATGAATCGGTCAATGATTCGGATTGCCAATGTCACGTGATTTCAGTAGTTTTGCAGTTTGGCATGCGATCCGAATCATTGACCGATTCACTGATTCATAACCGTTTGAATCTTTATTTGAGGTTTGAACACAAACAAGGAAGAGAAGACAATGCTGAATGAAGTCGCAGTTTTTGTGATTTTTGGACCAAAATGTATTTTCGATGCTTCAAGAGATTCTAATTAACCAACTGATGTCACATATGGACTACTTATGTGTTTTCACATGATGTTTTTATTCCCTTTCTGGACATGGACGTTATAGTGTGCATACTATTATCAAACCCATACTATCATCTGTAAAATATTGCAAGAGTTAGATGCTTTGTCACCAGGCAAAACTTAGAGAAACTCGTTCATGCTTTCATCACCAGTGGACTATTGTAAAGGGTCTTCTCACCGGCCTTCCCCAAAAGACCATTAGACATCATACAGAACGCTGCAGGGATCTCAATACATTGCAGATATGCTGATTAAATACAAACCCAACAGATCACTCAGATCAGCAGGATCAAGTCACTTAGAAATACCAAGAGTTCACTCAAAGCAAGGAGAGTCTGCTTTTAGCTATTATGCCAGCCGCAAATGGAACCAGCTTCCTGAACAGATCAGATGTGCTCCAACAGTAGCCACATTCAAATCCAGACTCAAAACACATCTGTTTAGGTGTGCGTTTACTGAATGAGCACTGTACCACTGTACGTCCAACTGATCGCAACTTATCTTATCCATGCATCATCTTTTTAATCTTTTTAGTTTACCTTTGTTCTTATCTATGGTTATTGTTATTTTATCTATCTATCTATCTATCTATCTATCTATCTATCTATCTATCTATCTATCTATCTATCTATCTATCTATCTATCTATCTATCTATCTATCTATCTATCTATCTATCTATCTATCTATCTATCTATCTATCTATCTATCTATCCATCCATCCATCCATCCATCCATCCATCCATCCATCCATCCATCCATCCATCCATCCATCCATCCATCCATCCATCCATCCATCCATCTATTATTTTTATTCTCTTTAAAACTGTATATTTCTATTTCTTATGCGTCTGTTGATTATTATTTTTGGTTAGGGCTGTCTGACTGGAAGTGATTGGAAAAGGAGAGCACATTTATGACGGGTCTAGTAACATTAAGTAATTTTAGTACAGCATGGCGACCAAAAAGCCTTTTTCTCTTTTTCTCTAAGTCTCACACAGAGAGATTTATAATGCACTTTCATCATATTTTCTGGTGGAAAAATAGGCTTAGCACCTTTTAACATTTAAGCATTAAAATCAATGCACACTGCTTTCGGGGAGATACCGTTCTAGAAGCATCAACTCTGGATAAAGGGTTTGGCCAGCTGTGTAAGGATTAAGGCAGGAACTGCATGCTGGGGTCAAAAAAAGTCTGCAAACTCTCTCATAATGACAAGACTGTAGGAAAGTACATTTTAGAGTCCGCCAATGATGGTGCTGTGCAATTATCTCATGCATTCCTTTTAATTAGGGGTGAACGACCTCACACTGGATGCTTGGTCTATGTTTAGTGTTTCTCTCGTGGAGTTTAAAGGAGGAAACATTTCCTAAATGCCTGTCTGAATGGATGTTTACAGGGGATCAGTACTGTGGTGGGAGATTAATGAAGCCATCAGGAACCTTCAAGACCCCTAACTGGCCAGAGAAAGACTATCCTGCTGGAGTCACGTGTTCTTGGCATATAGTAGCACCGAAAAACCAGGTAGAGTCACTGTTCATTTTTAAAAAAATGTCATCCTTAACTTGGCTACTAAAAAAATAAAAAAAGTATGGCAGTTTATGCACTGACTGCAACTGAACTGAATTGATCTGAATAAAGACACTAAGGGTGTGTTCACACCTGTACTTCAGTTCTCTTGGTTCTTTCACTACGGACCAAAAATAACGGCACAAGAGTTTGTTTGGAAGCAGACTCTTGTTCGGTGCGCACCAGGGTTTGGATGGCAGCATTCACACTTATTGACACTTAGCACTTTTGTTTTAATTGAACCAAACCTGCCAAGTGTGAACACACCCTAACTTTGCTACATTGACAATGTTACTGAACTGGTTTGAATCAACATTGAACTGGCTTGCGCTGAAAAATGACACCATTGTTTTCAGTAGATAGCACAGTTTGGCAACATTTTACTTAAAGCCTTTATGTATAATGCAATATACAAATATTTTGAATGCAGTAATTATGCTTTGTGTTGCATTTAATCATGCACTGTTTGGTCTCATGAAAAATTGTAGTAGTTATATAATTATTTCATGACAACTGTCAGAGTGTTTGGCTTGGTAATGGGTATGACAATGTTAATATGTTTGGTATTGGCGGAATAGATCTGCTACACCGCTGCTGCTGCTTTTATTGCTGCTGCTTCTGCTACAGAGCAAGTACGGGACTTGCTACTTCCAATACATACACGACATGCTGCTGTGATCTAGTAAGATACGCTGCTGCTGTACAATAGCGCATACATTAATTACCCGTAGCAGATCTATACTGGTGGAGCAGGGGAAGGTGGAGGGTTTCTTAAAGTACGCTGCACTGCTAAGGCAAATGCTACCCGAGTATTTGATTGTTGAGCATGCAAGCTCATTGGCTACTGATACAGCAGGAACCAATCAGCTGTACCCAAAAGATGACGACGGGGTTACAAATAGGTAGTTAAAGGACCTATAAGCCTGTGCCAACTAGAGTTGCGTGAGTCCCACTTTATATTAGGTGGCCTTAACTACTTTGTACTTACATAAAAAAATAAGTACATCGTACTTACTGTGTTCATATTGTAATGCAAAACACTTTTGCTGATATTGAGGTGGATAAAGGTGGGTAAAGGTGTGTACAGGTGTGGTGGTGTGGGTAAGTTTAATGGTTAGGTGTAAGGGAAGTCTCAACAGTGTAATTATAAATGTAACTACAGAAATTAATTACATCAAGTACCATTGATTAAAAGTGTATTGCATGGATTCCGTAATCATATTTTTCTCATTTAGCTAAAACAGTTGTCCTTTTTCACAGATTATAGAGGTGAAATTTGAGAAGTTCGATGTGGAGAGGGACAACTACTGCCGCTACGATTATGTAGCAATTTTTAATGGTGGAGAAATCAACGATGCTAAAAGAATTGGGAAATATTGTGGAGACAGCCCACCAGCGTATGTATCAAAGCATCATATATCAAATCAAATGTATTACATCAGCCCTTTGCTCTATATTCAAGATATAATCATGATGCTATTAGCAATACTTCTTTATTTGCGCTTCACATTCTGTGTGTCTCTCTGCTTTAGGCCCGTGTTCTCAGAGGGGAATCAGCTCTTCATTCAGTTCCTCTCAGATCTCAGTTTAACAGCCGACGGCTTTATTGGTCATTATAAATTTAGACCCAAGAAGTTTCCCTCCACAACCGTTCCACCAACCACGACAGCACCACCCACTACCACCAGAGCTATACGTAAGTACAACCAACAAAACTTGCTCCCTAATCAAACTGTATGTAGTTGCTGAGTTTAATGTTAGCCTACATTATAGGGGTTGTCAGAGGCCATATTATGCCCTTTTACAGTCTTGATTTTGTTTTGTAGGGTCTACTATAATAGGTTTTCATGCTTGAATGATTAAAAACTACTTTTTAAAACGACTTATATGGTGATGGTCTATTTCAAAACACTGCTTTCTGAAGCTTCGAAGCTTTGTTAAACCGCCAAACTGCTGAAATCACGTGACTTTGGCGATCCGAACCGCTGATTTGATTCACTGATTCATAATTCGATTCGATACACTGATTCATAAACTGATTCAAGGTTCGATGCTTCATAAAGCAGTGTTTTGAAATCGGCCATCACTTTCAATACATATTCAATACACAACAAACCTGCCATTTTGACATAATTATGTGTGTTATTGTCCGTTCAAGCGCGAAAGAGATCTCAATATTGGTGCGCTGTGCCACTTTCTGTGCGCCGAAATTAGTCTAATTAGAAATTAGTCTGTAAGCTTTTTGACATCTTATGAAACTGCCGTCATATGAGGCAATGTGTAATCGTATTGGACATCTGTTACAAACACGTGTCCGGTCCATTAGATATGACAGAATGGACTGAAGATGTAGTGGAAAGTAATCTGATGCTGGTGCCAAGATCACTCAATTCAAGCATGACAATGAGAGATGGAACAAAAATAACAAGAGGTCACTGACAATCTGACATTGTGCATTAAAACAAAAATTTACTGCACAAGCAAAATTGCACAGGATTAAGACATTTTCATAGAATTAAACACAATGTAGAGAGTTTTTACCTAAAACAAAATGGATATTTAACAGACTCTAGTTAATATTATTGGGGAAAATAATGCTAAATAATGTGCATTGGATCTAAAAATAAGACCACAGTCACATTGTGAAACAAGACCTGAAAATTAATGAAAGTGAAAATACCTTCATCACATCCTTTACGGACTACGGCATAAATCCTCACATTATCCCATAATAATAATACATTTAATTTGTACCTGTGCTCTTCCTATCTGTATAACAAGTAGGAAATATAAATAAATTGTTATCAGTTTGCACTGCATAAGTTAGGAATTATATATAGATTAATCCTTATTAAAGGTACTGAAGATATTTAGTCAAGAGCAGAGCATATTTTAGTGAGCAATTACTTTTGTTCTTTACATTGTCATTATAGATGGTTACTGTCACTTTAAAAGATCTTCCGCTGTCGCACACGATGCGGATGTGAGATACTGAAGTCGCAGTTACAAAACTTACAAAACGCGTGACTGTCCCCCACCTGCTCCTCTTCAGAATATTAAATTCGCTGTCCCATTGATCACGATATTTACACAGGGGTTTTGGTTTTTTGGCAGGGGAGCCTTCCGTCTTACGTTCATCATCCGTCTCTGTTTTGTTTTTTTCCCGCGTTGTCACTCGTCATCTGACCTCACACACTAACCTCGCGACAACGGCCACCTTCAGTACTGTAGTAGGCTACTGCAGATGGCAGTTATCGCGAGGCTAGTTACAGAGCTTGGATTTGAATGTTGGATTTGAATTGGACTTCTCACCTGTTCTCACCTGCTGGGAGTGACAATAGGGCTCATTTACATCTCATTTAGATAAGCCATACCCCCTGTAAAGCTGCATGGTTGCTAGTAACGACAGACGCAACTGGAAAAATCGGACCGCATACTACTAATAATTTGGCCTGTCGCGATAGTCGATAAATCAATAAATCGCACGATAAAAAAAATGAGCTCGATAATTTTTCCCGCCGCGATAATTGCCATTTGCATGCTTTTTTGTTTTCCTCGTCTCTCTCGTTGACTGCGCGCGCCTCGTCCGTTTGGGGAGGTGTTTATACTCGATGTGCAGACCTGGTGCAGCGTGATGAGACGTCATTCTCGGCCAGCAGATTCGTCTGGAACTCATGGCTCTTCGGTTGCGGAGCCACACACAAAGTTATGAAATTTGACGTGCACAACGCCAAGCAAAATGGGGTCTCACGCACTCCGCGTTGACATCATTTGTGCCGCGCGCACCCTCGCGCTCGAGCGGACGCGTCGTGTATAAACGAGGCTTAAAGTTACACTGAAGTTTAATAAATGCAAGTTAATTCTTCCGTTCAATCTTTGTGTGCTAAAAAGGCACATGAGTTCCTGTAGAGATAGCAAGACACATTCTCCTTTTTTTGCCAAATAAATGAAACGCATGTCATTAATGTCTTCTCTCTTGCTGTATCAAAATATCACTTTCCTCAGAGATGGTCAAGTTCAGCTTGTGCATGATTAGGCTATGATGTAACAATTTTTTTTAATACTGTATCCTAAATTGTGGATAAATAATATATCATATGCTGAAGTACATTTCTGGATTAAAAGAAAAAAACAAAAAACAAGAACCGTACAGAACGGAAAACTGTGACCCTAAAACCGTGATACAAACCGAACCGCTGCTAATATGCTCCTAAAACACAATCATCCACTGCAGTTTTCATCCATTTGATTTATTGTTTTTGGTACTTATTCAAGTGCATTTTTTTAAACAGACTGAGAGTCCATGCTTTTATTGTTTTTGGTTGTTTTGTTCATTT
Organism: Pseudorasbora parva; assembly: GCF_024679245.1. Taxonomy (NCBI): domain Eukaryota; kingdom Metazoa; phylum Chordata; class Actinopteri; order Cypriniformes; family Gobionidae; genus Pseudorasbora; species Pseudorasbora parva. The sequence goes on from NC_090195.1 coordinate 29,411,086, forward strand.
ATTGTGGTTCTTTAAAATGTTTTCTATTTATAGTGTTAAATAGTCTTTAGAAATTAAAGTTTATTGATCTTTGAAAAGGTGTAACTGGATTTTTATGCCATTATCATTATTTTAGATGAAAATGGTCTCAGAACGAGAATATTATCATTTATCGCAATAATTTCTTGGCCAATTTATCGTCCAGCAAAATTTGTTATCGTGACAGGCCTACTAATATTAAAGGGTAGCAAATGCTAACATTACCAACTAAAAGCTCATTATAGTAATGGTTTTTTTTGGCAAGTGATATGATGCTAAATATTACAATTAAAACGACAGTTAAAAACAAAAGGTAGGTATGGGAAGGTCTAAACATGAGATAACGTGTGTGTGTTCTTAGAATGAACACAAAACGACAAACTTTGGTGTTTATGGAAACACCCCATAAGAAACAGAAAAGTATTCTTGCAAATCTCGTTGCCTCCAATGAAATAAGTTGTCCGGGCACCACAATACGTGTGGTTGACCAATCCGAACATTATAAAGAGTGTTCTTTGATCGCTCTCTGTAGTTAAATCATATAAATAACAGATTTGTTTCATGCTACTAACAGAAACAACGTGAAGTTGATCGTTTTAGTCACTGGCTTGATTCACTGATGCATCAAGACGGCCAGCGGCTGTTTGAACTTGAATGATTAGCTACACATCAGAACTCACTGATTCCAGATCAGGCATAAATGAACACTGTTACTCACTGTTTGTGGTGGTGCTGTCGAATCCATATGGTAAAGCCTGAGCTGCTGACATTGCGACTGATAAACTGAACCCATTGTCTACTAATTCTCTGGGCGGACAAAGCAGAGGGAGCGGCGGTAACCTTTCCTGGTATGACGTCATAACAGGAGAATTCAAGATCAGCTCATCTGAGCTCTCATTTTCTCAAAGGCATAGAGAGACAGCCTGAACTCGGTTTACACCGATCCAAATTTCTAGCCACTTGAGGACAATATTCAGGCTAGGGGAACTCATATTAATGTTGAAAAACCTCATAAAATAAAATGTTCATGCCATGGTACCTTTAAATAGAATAGTAACTTTAAAGCGTAATAATATTTCACATTATTACTGTTTTTACTGTATTGATCAAATAAATGCAGCGTTAGAAGAGACTTCTTTAAAAACATTACAAAATCTTACAGACCCCAAACTTTGTGAGCTTTGTAAATGTCTTCTAAATGTGCCATACAAAATCTGAGAATACTGTTAAATTCATTTAAACACTGTTAAAGTATTTTAAAAATCGTTTAATAGAGTACAACACTGCTACAATGCGGTTGGAAGCTGAAATCATGATCTAATCAGCCAAAATATTTTATACATGAGATCTTGCGTTTCTTGCCTGTGGCAATCTAAGCAGAAAAGCTTTTGAAAAAATGTACTGATATTATTTAATCAAAATTGAATTATTTCATTTTATAAATAAACATGTAATCGACAGACAGGAAATATAGGCAACTTTCCATCCTTTTGTTCTTTGATTTTGGCTTCAATATCCAATTTCCAGAGCTTAAACCTAACCCACACTTTCTTCATGCACATATTAAAAGACAAACTCTGCTGGCTCAGAGTCAGCATGCTACAGTAAAACTACTTTTTGAAGTTTTTTTTTTTTTTGCTATCTCTGCTCTCCTCTCCAGCTTTGAAGTACTCTGCAGCGCTGTGTCAACAGAAATGCAAACGGAAGGGAACCCCTGAGAGCCACTACTGTTCCAGCAACTTTGGTAAGAGCAGCACTGAAGTTGATACTAACTTTTTTGCTGACACATGAAGACAAACACACAAAAGTGTGAAATGAGGTGGGAACTTGTGGGTGGGTGGCATCAGAATAAGTGAAAACAAGCAGGGATTGTTCACATTTAGTCTATAATCTTGTACTCTTCACAAGATGCATGTTTTCATGGCTTTTTTTTCAGCATGCTATCTTTGGCCTGCTGGTTTGCGTCAGCGTGTTTCAAAAGATTCCTTGAGCATTTTTTGCCCTCAGCACAGTGGATTTGTGTGTGGGATACAGTAGTCTAGTGTAAATAGACTGCAGTGGACTGTGGATAAACCGTTGCTAAATGTGAGTGTTGATTCAGTTGAGCTCTCTGGCCGCAGTCGCTGCCCCTGGAACAGGTCTGCTATGTTCACATCCAGGAGCGGGCAGATATTTCATTATGATTTCTGCTGTTTACTTGGATTTGCATATGGGGGAATCCTGTGGTTGGAGACCAGAGTCACGTTGAAAAACAAGACCAGAATGTGAACGAAGATGGAAAATTACATGCGCATTAAGTCAAATTGATTTAATCACATCCTTTATGTACTGCGGAAACAGATAAACACAAGTTTATGAAAATAAATGTTCAAATAATGGGCTCAAGCCATATTTCACATAACCTAAATTTACCATTTTTAAACAAACTATTTAGTTTGAAGTACTAAAAACAGGGATGGGGGTAATGCATTATTAATAAGTAACGCGAGTTACGTAATCAGGTTACTTTTTCAAGTAACTAGTAATGTTCTACTTTAAAATTTACACTAAAATATCTGAGTAACACAAGTTACATGGTTTTCCCATGGATTGGTTGATACCTTTCCTGTCCCCATTTGTCCCCCAAGAAATCATTTGTCCCCCAAGAAAGAGTGCAGAGTCTTTGTTTTATTGTAGTTCTAGACTAAATGTGAGCATGCATTTACTCATCACACTTTGACAAAAACAGATTCAGTATTCCTAAAATTCCTAAATTGAATAAAAACTGAATATTTCACAAACCTGTATTAATTAAATGTTAAATAACACAAATATACTATATATTTTTTTTATCTGACTTTATTGGCCAGTCTTTACTACTGACCTTCGATGATCCATTTCAACCATACTAACAAGCTAAAATGACTTAAGATAAAAATTAAATAAATGTTTCATTTTCAATTGTTTTTTTTTTTTGTTGTTGCTGAAATTAGACTGTTGAACTTTCCTGAAAAACTGAACCTTCCATAAAAAGTAACTAAATAACAAAAAAAATCAGAAAGTAAGACAATATTGCAACGGATTACATTTAAAAGTAATTTTCCCCAACACTGCTAAAAAATACAGAAATAAAAAAAGCTCCCTAATAAGGATAATTCAGTCTAAATTTTAATTGTGATGGTCTCTAAAGCTAAAAATAGTCTTTATTTTTGTTACCTTTTAGTGATCACTGGAACCGTTATCACTGCTGTAACGCGAGGAGGTAGCATGTACGCCACAATCTCCATAATCAATGTCTACAAGGAAGGTAACCTTGCTATCCAACAGGCTGGCAAAACCATGAGCACAAAGATTATCATCCTTTGCAAGAAGTGCCCCTATGTCAGACGAGGTAAGTGCCTGCCTCAAGCTTGCTGTAAACAGTAACACTTAAGCCCAACGTATACTAGTGTGCTCGAACAGTTGTGGTTGTTGTACCATACACATGATTCTGTCTCTTGCATTCATTCTTCGACCACCTCATGAATCAATGGCCCTGGGGCACTGTTGTATAGTGGCCAAGAGAGCTCGACACGGTGCAACTGAAGAAAACACATGCATATAGAAAAAAACGGCAAATTAAGAAAACATCTTTATCAGATTTGAGCACATTTCTGTATTTGGTTGCAATGTGAGTATTTGTTAGCCTAGAAATCTAGACGCACCCTAGCGGCAGCAAATTTAATCTGCCCGAAAGTGTCGTCTAGGAACACTCAATACTCTTCTGAGCTGTATACCTGTCACTCTGGACGGGCCAATCACATCGTGTATAGAGTCGGCGGGCGGGGCCATAATGACGACGGCCGAGTTGCATTTGAGTGCTTCTAGTAAACACAGAAACTGGCGAATGGCGGTCTTTCGAATCAGCTTTGACTGCGATTCTGGAAGACTTGGAGTTAAGCTTCTCTCTGAGAAAAGAACAAAGAACGGCACTGAAGTCATTCTTAAAGGTCCCGTTCTTCGCGTGTTTTCGAAGCTTTGATTATGTTTACAGTGTGCAATATAACATGAGTTCATGTTTCGCGTGTAAAAAAACACAGTATTTTTCACACAATTTACTTATCTGTACACCGCTGTTTTCTCTGTCCTAAAAACGGCCTGATGATTTCCTTGTTCTATGAAGTCCCTCCTTCAGAAATACGTAACGAGTTCTGATTGGGCCAGCGCTTCCCGTCTTGTGATTGGACAGCAGCTTAGCGCACTTTGCCCGGAAAGGTCCCGCCTCTTACCATAACGGGGAGATGCAAGCGCTGAATGCCGCTCTTCTCCACGTGGGAGAGCAACAAGACCACGCCCCCTATTTTGCGTGTACTTGTGGGCGGAGGGTTAGTCAACAAACGGTTCTAGTGACGTCATTCCTGAAGGAAGTGCAGAGGTGTAGTCCAAACCGGCCGTTCGCTGTAGGCTTTGAAAGGGAACTTCTGTTTAAATAAAATATCTCGCTTGGCATTTAACTTTAAGCTTTATAATTTTACAGGTATTATTTATGCTCCAACAGCAACATTTCACACTAACTAAAGTTTGAAAGATGGAATCGCGAAGAACAGGACCTTTAAAAAGGGAAGATGTGTTCGGAGTTTAGCCGACCGGATACGGTGAATGTTTAATTTATCAACAAGCTCTGTTTCACCTTCGTTGCTCTGGTTGGTTGTAGCGCTATCCTATCGTGTGCAGAGGGATTTTGAAAGACAACCGTTTATCCCGCCCCTCGGATTGAGCCCTGTCTATGGTGAGTTTCCAGACCAAACATCTTGATGTGGGTCTGGCTTGTCAGGCTAAGTATTTGTAGCACATTTCTGTATTTGGTTGTGTTGTGAGTATTTGCAGCTCGTTTCTGTATTTGGTTGTGTTGTGAGTATTTGCAGCTCGTTTCTGTATTTGGTTGTGTTGTGAGTATTTGCAGCTCGTTTCTGTATTTGGTTGTGTTGTGAGTATTTGCAGCTCGTTTCTGTATTTGGTTGTGTTGTGAGTATTTGCAGCTCGTTTCTGTATTTGGTTGTGTTGTGAGTATTTGCTGCATGTTTCTGTATTTGGTTGTGTTGTGAGTATTTGAAACGAGCTGCAAGTTGCGTTGTGTTAGTTGCGTTGTGAGTATTTGCAGCGCGTTTCTGTATTTAGTTGCGTTGTGAGTATTTGCAGCGTGTTTCTGTATTTGGTTGCGTTGTGAGTATTTACAGTGTGTTTCTGTATTTGGTTGCGTTGTGAGTATTTGTATAACACTTCTGTATTTGGTTGCGTTGTGAGTATTTGTATAACACTTCTGTATTTGGTTGCATTGTGAGTATTTGTAGAACATTTCTGTATTTGGTTGCGTTGTGAGTATTTGCAGCATGTTTCTGTAGTTAGTTGCGTTTTGAGTATTTGCAGCATGTTTCTGTAGTTAGTTGCGTTGTGAGTATTTGCAGCATGTTTCTGTAGTTAGTTGCATTGTGAGTATTTGCAGCGTGTTTCTGTATTTGGTTGCGTTGTGAGTATTTGCAGCATGTTTCTGTATTTGGTTGCGTTGTGAGTATTTGCAGCATGTTTCTGTATTTAGTTGCGTTGTGAGTATTTGCAGCATGTTTCTGTATTTAGTTGCGTTGTGAGTATTTGCAGCTCATTTCTGTATTTAGTTGGGTTGTGAGTATTTGCAGCATGTTTCTGTATTTAGTTGCGTTGTGAGTATTTGCAGCTCGTTTCTGTATTTAGTTGCTTTGTGAGTATTTGCAGCTCGTTTCTGTATTTAGTTGCTTTGTGAGTATTTGCAGCTCGTTTCTGTATTTAGTTGCGTTGTGAGTATTTGCAGCATGTTTCTGTATTTGGTTGCGTTGTGAGTATTTGCAGCATGTTTCTGTATTTAGTTGCGTTGTGAGTATTTGCAGCATGTTTCTGTATTTAGTTGCGTTGTGAGTATTTGCAGCGCGTTTCTGTATTTGGTTGCGTTGTGAGTATTTGTATAACATTTCTGTATTTGGTTGCGTTGTGAGTATTTTTATAACATTTCTGTATTTGGTTGTGTTGTGAGTATTTGTGGAACATTTCTGTATTTGGTTGCATTGTGAGTATTTGCAGCATGTTTCTGTATTTAGTTGCGTTGTGAGTATTTGCAGCTCGTTTCTGTATTTAGTTGCGTTGTGAGTATTTGCAGCATGTTTCTGTATTTAGTTGCGTTGTGAGTATTTGCAGCTCGTTTCTGTATTTAGTTGCTTTGTGAGTATTTGCAGCTCATTTCTGTATTTAGTTGCTTTGTGAGTATTTGCAGCTCGTTTCTGTATTTAGTTGCGTTGTGAGTATTTGCAGCATGTTTCTGTATTTGGTTGCGTTGTGAGTATTTGCAGCATGTTTCTGTATTTAGTTGCGTTGTGAGTATTTGCAGCATGTTTCTGTATTTAGTTGCGTTGTGAGTATTTGCAGCGCGTTTCTGTATTTGGTTGCGTTGTGAGTATTTGTATAACATTTCTGTATTTGGTTGCGTTGTGAGTATTTTTATAACATTTCTGTATTTGGTTGTGTTGTGAGTATTTGTGGAACATTTCTGTATTTGGTTGCATTGTGAGTATTTGCAGCTCGTTGTCAAACTGATGAAGATGTTTTCTTCTGTTGCAGCATTTTGAGCTCTCTCAGCCACTGTACTGTTGTGTGCAGTTAAAAAAATGCATGCGTAGAGTACGTCTGTACGGTACTAATGACAAACATCACACACACACACATTTGTTTTTGTGAAATGTGGGGACATTCCATAGGCTTAATGGTTTTTATACTGGACAAACCGCATTTTCTATCCCCCTACACTGCCCCTGCCCATAAACCTACCCATCACAGGAAACATTCTGCATTTTTACTTTATAAAAAAAACCTAATCCTGGATGATTTATAAGCATTTTGAAAAGTGAGGACATGGCTTAATGTCCTCATATTTCACCCTTGTAATACCCATGTCATATCAATGTCATTATGCACATTTGTGTCCTGATATTTCACGAACAAGTATGCATAAAAAGTGAAGTATACTTTGGGCTTAATTTGCTAGACAGTTTAATCTGCCAAACACATCTGCAAAAACACATTATTGTAACCTCTCATTTTGAATAAGTAGTTATGTTCCTGTTAGTAATGCTTGTTTGCTTCTTGGTGTGTAAAAAAAAAGGAATAATTTCAGTTTGTTTTCCACTTCATTTCTGAGAACAGCATCTGTAGCATGATGTCAGTTACCACAAACTGAAATCATTTCCAACAGGTTTGCTATTGAACTAACTCAATTCAACTGTGAGCTTTATTTGTTTGTAAGATTTTAAAAAAAGTGATCCAAACTTTCCACAAATGTTTGCTGAACATACGATTGGTTGGTTCTATTTTGGTTTATGAATATATGGTTAAAAAATATATAGCCTAAAAATAAAAGTATTTCCAAGCAGTGAGTTGCTCTTCAAGGTTTAAGGTTTTTCAAATTGGAATTTAGGAAACAGTGTTCCTCACCCTTATTGGCTGCTGCCTACTAGATACACTAGTAAGCCTACCGCAATGCTGTTTGGTGATGCAAAGAGTGAAAAATAGACAAAGCACATTTACTATCGGATTTTACAACAGTAGAATCAGTACCTGTATGACTGAAGAAGCAGACAATATCTGATGCCAGAAGATAGTCTGAGGCCAAAAACAAAACACAACCACAAACATCTGTATGCATTCACAATGTGTCAGCAATCCATGTTAAAATATTAATCTCCAACAGAATAGACATTGCGTAAACAGTTCTGGGGCTTGAAAGTGGTAGTAGCGTAGCTGTCAGTGGGGGTGACAGAAAGATCTCAGATTTCATTAAAAGGATTAGTTAACTTCATAATGAAAATTTTAATCACTCCCATCTCAGTTAATGTCTTTCTTTCTTCCTCAATAAAATTTAATTATTTTTGACTGAAGAAAGAAAGACATGAACATCTTGGATGAGATGGGTGTGAGAAAAATATCTATGAACTAATCCTTTAAATCCTATTGCTGATCTTTAAAAGATCAGGACTGACAACTGTATTCTGCTGCTGTGTGAACTCACCAGTATCGGTGCAATTTCCATAAAACTCAGGTGAAGTCTGACAGCCAAAACTGAACTTTACTACACCTCGAAGACCTAGAGGAAGCGAGTTATGGAAATGTTCACTTTTTTGTAAAATATAACCGAATGCGAGTTTGGCACACTCACACAAAAAAAATTGGGAGCAGGGGGTTAAAGGAACACTCCACTTTTAATTTTCCAACTCCCCTAGAGTCAAACAGTTGAGTTTTACCGTTTTCGAATCCATTCAGTCGACCTCCGGGTCTGGCGGTAGAACTTTTAGCATAGCTTAGCATAGATCATTGATTCTGATTAGACTGTTAGCATCTCGCTCAAAAAAATGACCAAATAGTTTCAATACTTCTCCTATTTTAAACATTACTTTTCTGTAGTTACATTGTGTAATAAGATAATAAAAATGTTGCGATATGTCAAGGAACTATTCTCTCATTCCTGTTTAATCAAGGAACTTTGCTGCCGTACCATTAGTGCAGCGGCACAATGATATACATTACTTTAATCCTTCCCTTGGGTCATTTTGTTTTAATTTAAACAAATTTGTAATTTTTTAGTTTTTTTTTAGTTTGTTCAACGGAGATCTTAGTATTTTTGTCACATTGGTTGTAATAAAAATAGTAATAAATCCTTTTTAAATAATTCACTCAATAAATGGGTCAATTTGACCCCCTTAGGAATCAATGGAATGTGAGGAATCCTTCCGTATACATAGAAAAACCTTGAATTAATTGATAAAAATGAACTAAAAATGCTAAAACTTTACCAAAAATTATTTTATAATGTCTACATGTGTATCTGAATGCATACTGAAGAGATAACTGACTTCAGGACCCAGTGGAACAGCTCATTTGCTATTACAGCTATAAGGTCATCTAGTTAAAAAAAATCCCATAAGAGGCCAGCAGAGACACCCAAATTGACCACAATGCATGCATTGGAGGTATTTGGAATTTAAGTTGAAATAATGTGCTTAAATTATATTATTTATTGATAAAATCTAGTATAACATTATAAAAACCTCCACAAATTGCATTGAAAATAGAAAAAGTGTAATAAAATTAAATTGTCTAGAAAGCTTATCATTTTAGGGTGGATTTTGGGTGATTTTGACCTGCAAGGGAAGGATTTGTTATAGGATGCGAGAGAAGGATAAACGTTAATAAAGATAAAGATAAAAAGTTAAAAGCTAAACTAAAAATATGTAATTTTTCATGAGAAAACTCTGTCATATGTTTATACTGTAGTATATAAACATATGGAGTGTATAGTGCGAGTGAGGCCCCAGAGAAATGCTGATCCAAAGCCCTTCCTGAATGTCTCTGCCGTTCCGTCACTGCATTCAGGTTTGTTCTGTGTGGTGTCGCTAGGTTTGAACTACATCTTCATGGGCCACGCAGATGAGGAGGGCCGTGGAATGATCGCCCCCCATCATTTCATCATGGCTTTCAAGGCCAAGAACCAGAGGGCCTTCAACATGCTGAAGAACAAACGTTGCTGAGCTCTTACGGACAATCTATGGCCTCGGAATGCACACGTTGGTGTGTGATGTCTTCATATTTGCCCTGCATGTCCCGACTTCCTTCATCGCCCTCTCCAGAGAAGGCCGAGGACTGTTGAAGCACGTGGCACACATCTGGTTGGGCTCTCTTGGTTCCTTATTCTCTTCTTACAGCAAAATGACAGCGAGAGCATGAGTAGGAAGACGTGAAAGGTAAAGAAAAAACTGGATTGTAAAGAGCAAGATTGTGGTGTTTTGAACGGCACAGTTTACAAGATATTTATAGATTTTTGATCCAATAGCAAAGTTAGACGAACTAAAAGGCAATAAACTAGTAGCACACCTTTGCTGTTTTTAAAATCATGCTGGATTATATTGAAATATTTTCATAAAAACCGATTCCTAGAAGTGAATGTTAAGTTATAAATTATTTGTTTTATGAGAGGAAAAATAAAGCTCACTATCAGTTAAGTTTCAGATATTGTCTTCACGTTTTATTTTGTATTTGTATTTTTGTAAATGTATTGGATTCTTACCCCGAATCAGATTTCAGGGAAGTTGTTGAAAGTATTCAGGTAGTCCACATGTTAGGACATCTATTTCTAAAATAGCCTAGGGCTCAGAGCGCTTGACTGTGAAGGACACTATTCTTATGTTTAACTCCTTAGTAAACTCTTTAAAGGGCCATATTCTACAATTGTAGTTTTTTATTTTTCTCCTCATTTAGGCCCCTCCACATGGTGACGAGTTTAGCTGTATACGTAAAAAATAAACTACCAGTTGACATACTTTTTTAACGGTTGTAAAGTAAGTTCAAATTCAAATGTAGCACCTACTCTCATAGTATGTGATTTTGGAAACACTCTGGGTCTTCTGGGGCAGGGTTGAAGAACTCTGCTCTACAATATGTTAAGTAATACGTTAAAACGCTAAACAAAAACCCTCCAACAGTTACTAAGAACTAAAGCAAGATCAATCGAAAACATTTCTTTATAATAAATGTTATTTATTTGAAAAGAATGACATTTTTAGAAAACAAGTAGGATGCAATAATATTACATAAGTTATGGTTCTGGAGGCTTTATTCTAAACAGAGCTTAATAGAATTCCAGTAGAGCCCCAGTACTTTTTTTGTCACCTTACATCTTCCAAAGAAAAAGAAGTAGAGCATTGCTGAGCATGCTGGGTCATATTTACTAAAGGGTCATGGCTTAGCTTCTGGGGTAGAACATGGCATATTTGGAAGTGCGGAAGCCCAAAAGGTCCCTCATTTCATTGCGGAACTTGGATAGGTCTTGCCGCAGATCGTTGAGGTTCTCTACCGTGGCCTGATCCGTGCTCTGCATCTTCTGCCTTGTAGACGTCAGGTAACGGTGCACTAGGCAACACATAATCTTCTGGTAGTTCTGGTCTCTTTTCTGCTTCAGGTTCGTCCATTCCTGGAAGCAAAAAGTCACTGGGTCATTGGTAGACTGATTTAAAGGCATACTATTCTAGAGCTCACCAGTTTTCCACTAAAATGGTGCAAGACCCAGTTCTCGATCAATGTTCAGACAAACCTATTTCGAGGTGTTCACTTTTCATAGGGCCAACATCCTGCAGTGTTTTACTCCAACATACCTGGAGCTTTCCAGCCCTTCTAAAGACCTTGATCACCTGGCACATTTGTGTTTAACCCTTAAATGCATGAATGTTTTGCCAATCATTCGTACATATTCGGGTCTTTAGTGACCCGGATCTATATCTAACATGGATGGATCTCTACCTGTTGGGATAATATAAAACTCTCCTGATATTAGAGTAACAATTACAAAAGAATAAAATAAAGCATAATTTGTTCATCTTTTGAAGCTTGGAAGGGTTCAGTTTGAGCAGATGTTTTATACCATCATCACTGTCAGAGCTTATTTCTCAGTACATTCATATTCGCCATCTTAAACATTTTCTCAAAACACTAATTTTCAGTCAATATTTTGATCGCTGACAGCTTCTTCACCAGATCCACCATCAAGTTACAGTGACACTAATATTTGATTGCATTTAGTACTTAAGCACTGCAGTAAATCAATGAGCCATTTCAAGTTTTGCTGATGATACTTCCTATTCTTTTGTTTTCTGCCTGCGGTAACTGAGCCCTATCATACACCCAGCGTTATGTGGCGCCAGGTGCAACGCAAGAGTTTTTTGCTAGTTTTAGGCAGCTGCAGTTATCATTTTCACGTCCTGCACCATGTTGTTTAAGGAGAAAATGCATCTGAAAACAAGGTGTGTTCAGGCGCATTGATGGCATGTTGCTGTTTTGAGGCAAATGAAATCGACTACGCCATTGACACACAATGCACTCTGCTTGTTATACACACAGGGATGTAAAGCCACAAACAAACATTTTTAAATATGATAAATTTAAGGATTAAATGTAAACTCGTCCAAACTCAGCCCCGCCCACAACATTTGAGCTCGGACAGTTCGGTCTGGACTTGATCCAAAGAGAAGTAATTATGCCCGAACAGAAACAGTTTGGACCAATGAAATTGTCAGGGCGGGCTTTAGACGATGATGGACAGATGATAAGCAGTAACGCAATCATCCACGTCATCAAAGGCTCTTGGGTTGAATTTGTTCTAACCCTAAACGGAGAACTTGTTCGTATATGCATTCATCTTCACTATTTCTCTCAGAAATTAGGATCGTGTTGGTAAGTACTTAAGTTCTTTTTTTACAACACCGGCAAAGAACGTTTACACTCATATTTTTCTTCTAACGATACTTATTCCAGTGTGCGTGCAGACAGGGTTGCCAAGTTTTTACAACAAAACCCGCCAAAACAAGCCCAACAGCGTCTCTGGGGGGTTCTCCGGAAAAAAAAAAGGAGTTTGGGGGGGTAAAATGTGTGTTATTTTGGCAAGGTGGCATGCTAAAATTCGCATTCTTGGGTCTATATATCACATAATTGAAATCGCTTTAACCCGCAGAAATGGAAAACAACCCGCGGGAAAACAGTGCAGTTGAGTTCTGTTGACATTTGACAACTAACGTTATGCGTTACTCCATTGCTGATTGGTCGTAGGTCTATCCAATTGAGGTCTTTCCTGGTTCGGTTGAAACACACCCCATAATCACAGCCCAGTGGAGCAGTATCAGACTCATATTCTGACTAGAATTGAGTATGACGACATCAGGCTACTAAAAGATTAATATTGTGTACATGAATATAAAAATGTCTACATGATATATGTTCAGGGAGAATATATATTTGGTGGAAACGGCTTATCCCGTTCATGTTCCGCTCGCGTGCTTTAACCTCATGCACGAGCAGATCCGTTTCATCGCTAAAGAAGCATTCAGTTTTTCCCCTTACAAATTCTGCCAAAAAAAATAGCAAATCCGCCATGGCGTGAGCTCAACTGGCTTTTAAAGGGAATGGGAGATGAGACTGATCGGTTTATTGCACATTATGTCCAAAACACACCCTTGAAACATTAGGAGAATAGGGACCATGTGCCAGACGCCGACCATTTGCAAAAGTGGATTCGGACATGCCGAAAGTGCATTTGCTCCATGCGCTTTAGACCATAATGATTAGATCGTTAAAATAGGGCCCTATGAGTGAAACATCACTTCAGCATTGTGTGTCAGACATTGCCAGCTTTAAAGGTGAATTGCACTTATTCAGTCACCAAAGATCAAATTATTGTTGTGCAGAAAAATACTTACACTGATACACACCCTGGGTCATTAGTAACCCTATACAATTTTTTACATAAATTAATGGGAAAACAGGCATTCTTTTATAATATGGGTGAAAGTAGGCATGTAAGGTTCATAAATCCCCTGACCAAGCACCTGTTCCAGCACCAGTACAATGCTGTAAGGATAGGCTGTCTTTAGAAGCAACAGTTTTTAAATTAACATAAAATCGATCAATTATTCATATACAACTAAATGCAAATATAGAGACACAGTACAGTAGGTAGATTTTCCAAAATATAAGTTCTCATAAGTCTTACATACCTTGAGGCTATTCTGTCTCTTGACCTTGCCTGTGGATGTGTGGGAACAGATCCATTTGCTCATGCTGATCACCAGGTAGCACACGGTCTTGGGTGAGGGGAGGATGTTGAAGGGTGGAGGCAGTGTGCACTTGTCATCAAAGTAGCTGAGCCACAGCTTAGCCCGAGCAAACTTCCACTCCTTATCTTCATGGTTCTGCAAGCAGATCAAGTCATCAATGTACAACAGTGATGCCTTCACTGCCCATTGCTCATTGCCTGAAAGAAGTAACCAGAGGTATCTGAACTCATACCTGAACCAAAGCATTATAATATACCTATTATATATTAATATCCATTAATATTCCCATTGTTTTTAATTTTGAGGGATTGGTCACATGGCACAAAGAAAGGATTTTTAGAAATCTTGGCCAACTGATAAGTATGAACATGACAAGTATGAGCATGTTCAGCACTCAATACTTAATTGGGGCTCCTTTTGCCTTAATTACTGCAGCAATGCGGCGTGGCATTGAGTCGATCAGTCTGTGGCACTGCTCAGGTGTTATGAGAGCCTAGGTTGCTCTTCTCAATACTCCATAGATTTTCTATGGGTATGTAGGTTGTCGTTGTCCACTGTGTGCAGGTGCCAAGTCCTGTTGGAAAATTAAATCTGCATCTCCAGGTTGGTCCACAGCAGGAAGCATGAAGTGCTCTAAAACTTCCTGGTATACGGCTGCGGTGACCTTGGACCTCAGAAAACACGTATGTAGACTCCAACCTTTAGTTTAAACATATAGTCGTTTGATTTACTAATGTTTTCTCAGTATCCTCTATTAAGTCCATTCACGCAGCATCTCTTTTGCCACTCGGTCCGGCTGAGGGGGCGTGTTCCGGCGGGAAAGTGTCATCAGTACATACCCTCTATATGTGCCAGCTGATTAAACTTGGTTGAAATGAACAGGAATGCTAATGGATAGACCCATAGATATCCATATTAAAGGCTAGATGTCTTATGGCGGAGTCACCATCGTCATCACCGGCGGCCATCTTGTCACAGGCAAGCTTTCTGTCGGGCTCTGTGGAACCTGATGTAAGATGAGTGATCTGTACGAACATAAATACTCTTATCTCGCTTAAATCTCAATGGATTTACAAATGGTTTAGTTTCTTACAAATGTTATTAACATGGCTACAAATCTGGATGCTTTAACACGCTGAAATTGCAGCTTTTCGTTTCGATAAACGACTTAATCGTGCAGCTTGTGTATCAAGGCTATAACTTGCGTGCACGTTATCAAGACTGAGACCACAATCGAGCTGTTCAATTATATAGGTTTTATTGACACCAATAACGATTTTATGACAACCAATCTTTTGTCTAGTTAAAATAAACTTAGTTTGCATGTTTTTTTTTGTTTTATTTTTTTTTAAATACGAATTCTTTTATTATAATAGTGATATTCTTATTATAAAAGTGTGTGTGTGTGTGTGTATATATATATATATAATTAATTTCTCATGTTGCCATTCAGTACACAGTTTTAGTAGCCCATATATTGATTTAACATAAATACCTTTTTTATTGCACCTGTCTGTTCTGTTCAATGTTACTTTCATATTGAAGTCCATGGTTATAATTATTCATAAATATGTAGTGCCATAACTACATCTCTGATGTTTATAACAAACAAAACAGTTTGGAAATCGGTTGAAAATTGAGCAAGTTGCGGACGGCAACCTCCATTGGCCAACAGCGCGCACGAGACATCTAGCCTTTATTATGGATATCTATGGATAGACCTTCTTGAAAGAACCAATAAGACTGCATTAACCTCTCTACTACCCCCATCAGGTTTGGAGAACTCATTGCACAGTGATTCTCAAATCTGGCCCTCGAGATCCACTTTCCTGCAGAGTTTATCTCCAACTCTAATCAAACTTACTTGCCTGTAAGTTTCTAGGAAGCCTGAAGATCCTGACTAGCTTCTTCAGGTGTGTTTGATTAGAGGTGGAGCTAAACTGTGCAAGATCTCATTGGCGGAGTAAAGAACCTGTGCCATTGCATTCATGTGATGTTAACTCAGGTGGATGGATACTACGGAATTTGATTCATTCAACTTGATGGAAACACACAATTACAGAAATTCTATCATGTTAGGATAGCACCTATAGCATTCACATTTTTGAAATCAAATCATCTCAAGGGTCACTCACAGCAATCTGTCTGAAGCTCTTATGCAGCATAGCCACCAGGAGTTTAGTGAGAACGATGACTACAACAATGTTGTAGGTACCGATGATAAGAGCACCAACAAATGACCGCAGCTCCTCGGTATAGCTGATCCTAGTCACGAACAGAGCCACGTGTGCCAGGGAAAATATGTACCAGAAGAGGGCATAACATGTCCCCATAAACCTAGAGAAAGTTAAAGATAAATGATAAAGGTAAAAGATTTCATTAAAACAGAGCTTTTATACTTTTCATGGACATTATGGAGCCTCACATCTTTATAATCTTTAGATGCCGTCAAATACCTTTCAACGGGGTCATATCATGAGGAAATCTCAGAATTCAAAACTTCCTCCCCAGTTCAAGAAGAGCATTTATTGAAACTAAGATGCAAAACAACTTACATGCAAAATGAATGACCCCTTTAACTTTAAATTTTTTACACCTTTTAGGAAAGACTGCATATTTTTTGCTCAAAGACTAATGGCATTACCATGGCTCCGCCCACTTATGTACTTCCGCTTAATTTAAATTTTTCTTCAGTACGTTGACTGGGTTTGCGGTATATTTGCTGGTTTTGTCCGGCCAAATTTTAACATGTCTAATCAGCGAACAGGGGGAGTGGCTGAGAACGATGACGATGATGTCATGCGCTAAATTGAGTTGTAGTTCAGTAATGGCGGCAGAGAAGGTGCAACCTTGTGGCAACTCTGCTGAATATCTAGAAGTTAAAGCCAGAGCAAGAACAATTTTTGCAGAGTTTGGTTTGTGGCCATAATGTTGTGGGCCTCCTCCTCATGGGGTTTAGGAAAAGTTTGATTTTCCAGCTAGCTCGGTTAGTGGTGAAGGAGTTGGCTAAGGCGAACTCTAGCGATGCTAAGCTGATAGTTGTTGGACATATGCATGACATATGTCACGATCAAACGTTAGCGATTGGTTATGGCAGATCCAGAGTGACTCTGGGATCCAATAGTTTTAAACTTCAACAGGAAGTCTCTTATCAATGGAGAGTGGCCTGACTCTGTACAAATTAAATGTATGAGAGTCTGGTAGGACCAGGCTATTATGGCATACATCTTTGAGTCTCTAATTAGTGTAAATTAAATGAAAGACAAAGTACGTGTGAAAGGTGTCGTTGCTCTGCTGCGGACAGTAGATGCCCTCGCAGTTTTTATCTTTGGGTGTGGATCGATCCTTGGGGTCTTTTCCATACAGCTGCGTCAGGCCAATGGTGAAAGAGATGAGCACGAGCAGGAATAAGCCAAGAAACTTCCCAAACTCTTGTAGCATCTGGCCCATGGAGATCTGCAATGACAAATACACCGACCGTTTCAAATACAATTTATGATCCATTACCATAATGCTGTGTTCTATTGTTTACCACAACAAATAATTTTGACTTGTCCCAGTGTGAAAAAAAACTAAACAAAAACAACAGGAAAACTAAAATACTTTTGTAATGGAAGCCTACAACAAATCCTGGCAACATTGAAATATTTTATTTTAAAATAAATTTTGTTTTCATTAAGTGGTGGCTCATCTTATTGGGGTCCACATAAAAATACACTGTAAATATATAATTACCAATGAATAAATTACAAAACCAAAGTTTTCGGACTAGTTTGCAAAAGTAGGTTTCAGACAAAATCCAAGAGTTTAATGGGTGAATAATAATAAAAATCCTTAGAATGACAATAGGGTTCCAACCAAGCGGCAAACTCCCGCGATCTCTCTTGAAGCCAATACGGAAGTAATGTAAACTGCAATTCCTCAACTGGCCGCTAGGGACAGGCTCCAGAAGGGAGCAGAATCTTATTGAGCCCCATGCTAAAATGGGCAACTTTACAGCAGAAAAAACAGCCTGGTACAAATTGTGGTTTTTGCCTATACGGCTAATTTTGACCCTCATGACAACTGTGAGGGGGGTGAATTTTTTTCAAACTCATTCGTTTACGTTATATAAAGCCTTAAAGTTCTGCATCATTAAGGCCGTGGTTACAGGTGGATAGCCATTTATCCGCCGTCTATAGTTATTGCGTCACTTAAGCTCCGCCCACATCCCGCCTTTTTGCCCATTTTCAGTTATCCGGGAGTGACAAGCGATGACTCGCTCACAAGATGGCAACGCCTAGCTCGCTCCTACTTTAAGCTTCAGAACGGCTTATCAGAATCCTATGGGTGACGTCACAGATACTACGTACATATTTTTTTACAGTCTATGGTTCCAACACTTCATGATTGAACCCCTACAAATTACAGAATCTACATTTTTGGATGAACTATATTTTAAACCCGGGAATACTGTATTCCTTTTGAAATAGATATATTTAAGGACAGCTATTTACGGGTTGATGGTCTTGGAAATTCAAAATGTTTTCAAGTTAAGTAAATATGTCAATGTTTTGAAACCAGTTAATTTGTGTGTTGGATGTCATTTTTAACTAACTTCATATATCAGACAACAACTAGTCACTGATAAACTGGGCTTGGGTAAATATTAGTTTGACTCATTAGGGGTAATGGAAGGGGAACATTTCTCGGTAGCAACATTAAGTGATCTGTATACTTGCACACATACAGCAGGCTAGCTCTTTTAAGGTGCCTGCCTCTATCTGTACTTTAGATTCCACAGGCCTTTCCAGTGTGGGCTGAGGACTAGATGAATCGCTTGTGTCAAGTCTGACCGGTAATGTTCTGCACTGTGTGTTTGTGCTTAAACATAGCAGGAATGTTGTTGTTTTTTCCTTTTCTTTTTCAATTAGTCCAATTTGTTTTCTTGTCTCTCAAACCCATTTTCCACATGTAATATTTTTCAACCTTTGTTGAACCGTGGTAGTTGCAGTAGCCATTTCAATCTTCTATCTCTGATATGAAGCTCTGGTGTCATGCCAAATCCAACCTCAAAGTGTTTTCACTGGCTGAAGTAACTCTGAGTATTCTATTTGATGCCTGATTATGGCTGGCAAAGCTGAATTTTCAGTCTTTACTGTCACTTCTGATCTATTTAATGCATTCTTGCTGAATAATATATTAATTTATTTAAAACAAACTATGTTATCTTACTGACCATGTACAGTAATGTGATCAATTACAGTAGGATAATGCTATAGAAAGAGCTTTGTTGAACACATTTTATCATGTTTTACATCCCTTCCACAGAATTCTGTAGATTGTTTCCCCAAATGTCAGCATGAAAATATGGGGGGAAAGCCCACAGATCCCATCTGTGCCTGGGAATGACTTCTCTTTTATATCCAAGCAAGCAAGACACCCTTAAAAAAAAGAAAAAAAAGAAAAGTCCTATGGTAGTGTACATAGGAATCTAAGTCAAATCTACAAAGTACAGTTTAAGGTATATGAAGTATATCGATTAACACCTAAATAGGAACATAGTACTTAAAGTGCAAAAAACTATATATAAATAGTAAACCATAAGCATGATGTTAAGTAAAGAAAACTTGAAATACAAAACTACTAATCTAGAAGTTTACAGAGAGTATACTTTAAACTGCTTTCATAAACAACAAATGTGCTACATTTAGCTATTAAACTATCAGTATAACTATAGTTCACTTGTAGTATAGTTGCAGTACAACCTAAAAACGTAGTTGTATATGCTAGTTTTGTACTCAGTTTACTACTGTTACTGTCAAGTAAAGTATACTTTTATTCACGAAAAAGTTGATCAAGTATTGAATTAGTACACTTACAAGTATACTATTAGTATGTTGATATTAGTATACTTACTACATAAAGTATGCTTAAAATATACTTGAAGTTAAGTATACTTAATAAAATTAACTTGAAGTAAAGTAATTTTTTTGTAAGGACAAGATTTGGCAATACACCAGCCCATTACATATTGCTCAGCCGGTAAGTTAAGGCTTCACACACAATTCAGACAGCTGTACTCTACAAACACCATATTACTCCTTTAAATAAAGTTTAACCACTCGGTTTGACGTCTCAACTCTTGCCCTCACGAAAAGAAATATGCTCTCAGACGTTTATCCAGAGGTGATTTAGTGTTTTCCACTTGCTATTGGGGAGATTTACTGGACACGCTCAACATAACAATGAGGCAGGAGGGAGTAAATGTCTGCGTGTTCCTCTGCCTTCCCAGTGGAGGTCTGCTGTGTGAATACTTGGGTCTGTTCCTTGTCATTCCTATATCTGTACATCATATGTTTGTCTGTTAGAGTGAGTGACAAAGCGACCATTTAAACACGTTGGGTAGGTATGCACATTTATAGAAATCCAATAATATGCACTTTCCCCTAAAAAACTTGCGTAGGATGTGTGTTCATACGTGAATCCATTACAGTTGAGTGTGTGTGTGCATATGCATCATTCCGACCACACTTCTTGAGAAAATTACTTTTCCATGCAGCAGCGCCAGACACTGATGTCAGTCTAAGAGCGCGTGCAGGAGAGCAGAGAGCCACACACACACACACAAACTCACTCACTCAGGACTGACATGTTACTCATGCCAAACACTGGAGTCCTCAGAGACGAGCACTGCATTATGCAATCTCTCTAACGCTGAAGATTGAAGCTGCTGATTCGATTACAAAGCCTTGGTGAATCGCACAAAAATGATGAAGAAAGAAATCACCCTGTTAACTCAGAGCATGGCATACTGCCAAGTTCAAAGCGCTACTGAACAAACAGACGCACACCTTGAAAGCGTATCTTTCATCTGTTCTTTAAAAAAACAAAATGTTACTTCAACAAGTGCGTGTTAATGCTCTCATAGAATTGTCGAGAGCAATTCAAGACAAGTTATAGGTCGCCGTCCTCAGTCTCAGCAAAAAATACCTGCATTTGACACGCGGTCAAGATGATACTTTGTGAGATTCACCCCCAAACTATAAGTGGGACGTTTCCAGCAATAAATTATATAATATCCCTATAAAAGAGAAATTAAACCCCATGGTAGAGATGATCAAATGGGGATTCAACCAACAGATCTGAGAGAAGAAGAACAACCGAGAAACGATAACAGACGCTTGTAGAACTGATGAGGTATACATGAAAAATGAAAGATCTTCCTGTCATTCACTGGTTCTGTCAGAGGAAGTTGTGATTACCTGTAAAGGCCCCAAGATGGAGCTGGTGGTGTACATGAAGAAGAGACGCAGATAGCTCAGAACGTTGGCGAAAGCAAAAAGCCCTTCTGCAACCAGGATGGGATGGAACGCATCCCAGTTTTTCCTCTCTCGTTCGACGTTCTTAAACTGATCAGAGGACAAAGGAAAGGCTGGTGTAAATTATGTTGTCAGAGACACATTGACACGGTAGCATTTTAGACAACAAGATTTTAAACATTGTTAAATCATTAGAGTCAAGACACAATATACTGTATATACTAGTGCTGTCAAAACGATTACTCGTATCTAACATGAAGGTTTGTTTATACAATAGGTGTGTGTGTGTGTGTGTATGGATATATATATATATATATATATATATATATATATATGTATATATATATATATATATATATATATATATATATATATATATATATATATATATATATATACACACAGAGATTTTTTTTTAACTAATTAACATTGAGAAATCATTCATAAAAAGAAAGAAAAATCTGTCATTTACACATCCTTGTGTCATTCCAAAATATTAATTTCTGCTTCCGTGGAAAACAAAAGAATGTCAAAGCCTGGAAAGAAAAGTATACGAGTAAATGATGACTAGTGACTAGTGACTAATGACTTGGTAAAGTGCTCAGAATGTAATGTTCTGGACTGGGTTTATACCTTGCTGTGCGCCACCACTCTTAAGGCAAAGGTGGCCAAATAAAGTGAGTTCATGACGAAACTTAGCTGGTTCCGTGACTCTTCCAGGAAATCTTCCAATCCCTCATACCACAGACGCTTCACATCAGACCACACCATGCCTGCAGAGATAGGAATTTGCCATCAGCGCAAAGAAGCGTCCAAGCAGCAAATCAGAAATTATTTTGAAGAAAAAACTTACAGATTCTATACAAATCCCTGCAGGGCCAATGTAACTCAAATTACCATGCCTGACAGAAAAGATTTATGGATGCTTTTTACACTAAGTGCAAATAGCGATCAATTCTATTTCATCTAAGTGTAAGTATATAAAAAATTTTAGATAGTCTAAGATGCTAGTCATACTTAGTACACATACAGTACAAAGAGTGGCAGATGCTCAGTGTATTGCATTACATTTTAATAGTATGCAATAATAATAACAACATACACTCATCTAAAGGATTATTAGGAACACCATACTAATACTGTGTTTGACCCCCTTTCGCCTTCAGAACTGCCTTAATACTACATGGAATTGATTCAACAAGGTGCTGAAGGTGCATTCTTTAGAAATGTTGGCCCATATTGATAGGATAGCATCTTGCAGTTGATGGAGATTTGTGGGATGCACATTCAGGGCACGAAGCTCCCGTCCCACCACATCTGGTGATTGTGGAGGCCATGTTAGTACAGTGAACTCATTGTCATGTTCAAGAAACCAATTTGAAATGATTCGAGCTTTGTGACATGTTGCATTATCCTGCTGGAAGTAGCCATCAGAGGATGGGTACATGGTGGTCATAAAGGGATGGACATGGTCAGAAACAATGCTCAGGTAGGCTGTGGCATTTAAATAATGCCCAATTGGGACTAAGGGGCCTAAAGTGTGCCAAGAAAATATCCCCCACACCATTACACCACCACCACCAGAAGCCTGCACGGTGGTAACAAGGCATGATGGATCCATGTTCTCATTCTGTTTACGCCAAATTCTGACTCTACCATCTGAATGTCTCAACAGAAATCGAGACTTATCAGACCAGGCAACATTTTTCCAGTCTTCAACTGTCCAATTTTGGTGAGCGTGTGTTAATTTTAGCCTCTTTTTCCTATTTGTAGTGGAGATGAGTGGTACCTGGTGGGATCTTCTGCTGTTGTAGCCCATCCGCCTCAAGGTTGTGTGTGTTGTGGCTTCACAAAAGCTTGCTCCATACCTCGGTTGTAACGAGTGGTTATTTCAGTCAAAGTTGCTCTTCTATCAGCTTGAATCAGTCGGCCCATTCTCCTCTGACCTCTAACATCAACGAGACATTTTCGCCCACAGGACTGCCGCATACTGGATGTTTTTCCCTTTTCACACCATTCTTTGTAAACCCTAAAAATGGTTGTGCTTGAAAATCCCAGTAACTGAGCAGATTGTGAAATGCTCAGACCGGCCCGCCTGGCACCAACAGCCATGCCATGCTCAAAATTGCTTATATCACCTTTCTTTCCCATTCTGACATTCAGTTTGGAGTTCAGGAGATTGTCTTGACCAGGACCACACCCCTAAATGCATTGAACTGCCATGTGATTGGTTGATTCGATAATTGCATTAATGAGAAACTGAACAGGTGTTCCTAAAAATCCTTTAGGTGAGTGTATATTTACATTTATTAAAATGATAAATGAATGCTGCCTTATTGTCACTCTCCCAAAAGCCCTCCCCTACACAAACTCTTAACCCTAACCCTATAGAATCTGCTGATCAGTAAAGGTATCCTCGAAGGTCCAGGAAGGGAACCACAGTTTTGGGTAACCTTACGAGCTACATGCGTCACGGTCGACATGCCAGGCTGTCCAATCAACTTTACGAAGTGGCTGAATTATGAACATTTTTGTTTAAGATGAATGCTCTGTCTCTGAGCTGGTATTCAATGGGAGTAGGGTGAAGAATGGGATTGGAAAAAGGCTTTATCCACTATGCTTAATCACCACAACGCTACTCCAGTAATTGAATGATTTTCTTGTGTCACCTTGTTTGGATCCACCAGACAATGACAAGTTCAGCCTTTGTCAGCAAGATTTATCCCAAAGATTGTTGGGATTTAGTGCAAATAGACACTTGTGAATATATTAGAATGGTATGAGGGTATATGTTTTGCATCATTTTTTTTGTTTGTTGCTATACTGTTTCTATTTTCATTACCAGAGAGCATGGTAATGCTCTACATTTGAAGAATCATTAATCATGCATAAATCATGATTAATAAAAAGAAGTTGAGATAGGAAAAAAAATATATATGTATATATGTATATATGTAACGTATATCCGTGTGAAACAGCTTCTCGAATAAGAAAAAAAAGTAGGGCGGGACTTGATTTTGTCCATTGGTAACGGATTGAGTGGATGTGGTTTGCTATTGGTCGATCTCATATGAGTGACAGGTTGTCCCGCCCTTTCACCAGTAAACGTCATTAAAAAGAGATGATACTGCAAGAGTTAGTTAAGAGGTAGTTATTTTGATTAAAAATTACTAGGGTACATTACTTATACAAATTATATGGACAAATACAAAATTTATAATACATACACTGTAAAAACATTGTTGGTTTAAAAAACTATTTGTCCATCGTATTTATGGGCCTGTCACCTTTTTGTTTACCGAAATTATTTAAAATATCTTCTTTTGTGTTCAGCTGAAAAAAGTAATTCTTACAGGTTTAGAACAACTTGAGGGTGAGTAAATGATGACATAATTTTTATTCTTGGGTGAACTAACCCTTTAAAGCTGAGCTATAAAGGAATCATCTTCCTCCCTCTAGTGGTCTGTTCAAATACCCACACTTGCGGTCTTTGCACTTGACCACTTGTCTACTTACATGACGTATTTCCTGTATTTGGAAATTCAAGTGGACGTGAAAACGGCATTTTCAATATTTAAATTTTTTATATAAACTTATAAATGTCTGTTCAAATATCCCTATGTAACTATTTAAAAATTGTGGTGCAATTTCAGTTCATGCAAGTTCCCGGACATAGGGGAGAGTGGGGTAAGATGAGCCAGTGGTAAGTCGATCCACCCCCTTTATCTTGGAAACTGTACACTTTTATTGTCATGTGACCAAACATTTTGTAACCACCCATTTACTTTAAAAACTGTTTTTGGCTTGTCAAAGTAAACATTTTGCATAACAGATGTAATGGCTGTTGCATCAATGCAAATTCATCCAGGGCAAAAATATTTATGATCCATATTGGTAATTTTTGCAATGTATACAACCATGCAAATAATTTAGCTAATATTAGGCTGAATTGGTAAGTAAGCTAGTGTAATTCAAAATGACAGCTATGTGGTAAAGTTAGTCAAATGCTGTGGGGTAAATTGAGCCAGCGTTTTAACTTACCTCACCTTAAGGAGGTTAAGATAATGAGGTTAAATTAAATCTGAAGTATAAACTGGTATAATTTCAATACTGGTTTAAATACTGTTAAACACAACTGGTTTAGTTAATCATTTTCTTAAAAAAGAACAAAAAAAAAAGTTGAGTGTATTTAATAGGAACATTTTACAAGTACACCAAATCCTTCTCTGAAAAGACCTAGATGATACTTAATCATATCTTTCAGTCTGTAGTCCCTAATGACCTAACATGTTCAATACTGCAGGAAAACTACAATGCCAAGAGCCTCTTGACTAAAATGTTTATTAGTTTCAATGATATCCATTCACTTATTCAAATTCAGTTTTTATTTTATTTCATTTTAGGCTGTTTTTGGGAAGGTTACAAATTTGGTGTTCAACATATTGTTTCAGAAATACAAACAAATAATGATATTAAAATTTCAACTTCATTTGGTTGTTTTTATGTTGTTTAATATAGCTTTAAGAAAAGAAATATGACTATTTCTAAAAGGAAATTTGATTACTAAAAGTGTTTCTAAAAGAAGTAAATTATCTTTAAAATTTCGATTCAGATTTAATTATTTGGTCCGTTTACACCCAGATGGTGCAACTTACCCCCTGACTCGGATGAACTTACCCCTAACTTGGAGTAAATTGAGCCACTTTTTTTAAGGAGCCATATTCTTAGAACCCTTTGTCATATACGTATGTATTCTTATTATTTAAAAACGAAAGCAAACATCCAGAAATTAATTTAGATCCTTTCATTGTATTTCTGCCTTATTTTATCTCATCTTGAGGACCACATAAGTAAAAAATTGCTTATCTTATCCCACTCTCCCCTAATGCATGATGGGATATGCTTAGCCTTCAATACCGGATAGTGTGGGTTTACTGTGCTTTCAGGGCACTGCGCTTTGGGATTTTTTAACTTACATCCTGTCGCACGTACCCGCTCTCGAGTGGCAAAGATCACAGGTGTGAGTATTTGGACAAACTCTACATTTCCTTGATCATATGACATTCTTTTAGTCAGGGTGCGCAATAAACCAAACAAATCTTAAATTCACAGCCATTTGAGGGCATAATTTAAGAATATACTTTTTACATTATTCATGAAGGTTAGGTCTTAATAGAAGCAAATAAGATAAAAACTAAAACAAGTGCCATTAGCAACAAATTACCCAGTGCTATCATGGTAATGCGCTCTAGAGAGATTCTAACCACTAGCTGTTTGCTCACTTCCGCATCAAGAAACATTATCTATTTCATTTATCAGTCGTACTAATGGTGCTGTAAAATTATGAAGAACATATGGACGATACTGCAAATAAGTCTAAGGCTGGTGGGTCCATTGTGATCACTTATTTGACCTCGTAAATATAATTTAATAACAGTGGATTTTAAAGAATCGTAGCATTGAGATTTCATTGAATTTTTCATTGAATCTGAGAATGTACACTCTAAAAAAATGCTGGGTTAAAAAACAACCCAAGTTGGGTTGAAAATAGACAAACCCAGAAATTGGGTTTTCAACTCAGCATTTTTTAGAGTGTAGGCTGCCACAAACTCAATCCACAACATGAACCTCTTAACACGGAGATACGACAGTGCAAGTATGACCCCAGTAATAACTGCATATTGATAGTTTGAGTTTCCTCAACCCTAATAGACTTAAAGTAGAAAAGAACAGCTTGTCCTAATGTATTTTTGGTCAGTAAAGTTTTGGTCAGTTAGTGAGGGGTCAATATCATATCTACAATAATATCAGTTACCTGGGAACTACCTATATATCCTTAAACCATTTAGAACACCTTAGCAACCATACTGCCCTGGCAACCACCCAGAACATATATCATCACAGCGGAGACATTGTTATAGGAAACACCACCCAAATATTCTTCAAAAAAGTTTTAAAATGTAGTTGGATATTTGCACCTAAAATTATTAGCTTAATCTTAATCAACTGTTTTCAACAATGATACGTTAAAAGTTTTTATTATATTTAAGGATGTAATGAGGCTGAAAATTCAGCTTTCATCACAGGATTATGACATTTTAAATTATATTGTACAATATATGTTTATCTATATTTTATAGCATTTATCAAATAAACACCCTTGGTGAGCATAATAAACTTCTTACAGATCAAAAATCTTATAACCTACATTTTTTTTTAACGATAGTGTACAGCCACACAAAATCCATCCACTATTGTGCATATATGAATACGGACTATTAGGCTATACCTTATCTTGGAATTTTTATAAGAGAATTTAGGTAGAAGAGCAGTTAAACTGTGAGTCTGTAGTTTGCTAGTCCTGTAAGAAATCAGAAATCTAGAGCAAAAAGTTAGTCGGGCGTTTACACTCCTGCAGATTGTTGGTTTTATTCGTAAACAGGGGCTTAATTTCGAAAACACCCCCATACCATTGAATAGGGCACTATTTGAGGGGAAAGCCATTTGTAGTGATGTCTGAAACCATAGTGGACGTTATTGAGTGTACTCATTTAATCCCACTGTTACCACAACAATGAATGAATACCGGATACCACAACAATTTATTTCAAAATCGTTTGTTTGTTCAGCTCATTTCAAGCAATCACAGTCATCACAGTCACTGCGTAGCCTACATTGTGACTAACGTTATATAAATATGCAATATGGTTGACGAAAAAAAGACAAGTCTAAAATGTAGACTGAATGACACTTTAAGCAGAACATCTCAAATGGAGATTGCTAAAATGCAGCTTGCTTGATCATTGGTGTTTTCAGATGCGCACGTACATATGGTTGCATGATTGGACATGTTTAGGTAAAGCAGAGGATAGTATACGTGTTATTTTCCCGGAAAAGCTCTGTTTGGGGGATTTAAATTACTGAAATCTGGCAACCACAAGCATGCGATGATCTGAAAACACCAATAAACAAGTAGGCTGCCTTTTAGCAATCTCTATTTGAGATGTTCTGCTTAAAGTGTCATTCAGTCGGTCTGTGTTCTGTCAGGACTCACGAGCCGCTTCACTGAACAGCTGAACTGCTGTGAGCTGCTGTGAGCTGCTGAAATAAGCCAATCAGAGCAAAGCTCAACATTAATATTCATGGCTCTTCCAAATAAGGCAAAAACTTTATAGGGTTGTAAATGGACCTGTAAAACTGTATCTGGACAATTTTTGCCCTTAAATAAACCTCATACCCCCTCATACCATGTAGATATCAGAGAACAATTTAACATATTGTTTCAAATCATTCTAGGGCACCTTTAATGCCTGATCTGGGATCAGTGATTTCTGATGTGTAGTTAATAGGGGTGTAACGATTCATCTACTACGTCGATGCATCGATTTTTTATTCCTATGATCCAACTACATCTGTGCATGGCAAGTTGGCCTTTCAGACGACATATATCGATCTAATATCGTTTTAAAAGGTAATCGATCAATTGTATCGATAATAGGAAATAATGCATTTGATTTAAGCACGTCAGACTTTATTTGGATGTTTTTTCTTAGCACTTTTAATGATAAAGGCGTTAAACGTTACTCAGTCTGCCTATATCTGACGTCAGCCGCACGCGCCAGCAGCAGTGTAAAGAACACAAAACATAGCACGGACAGGATTTGTCATGACAGCGGATGACAGAGCAGAAGCATGCGAGAAATGATCAAGCCACCATTGCGGTCCAGTTTGTGGAAACACTTTAGTAAAGACGGTGATGTTCTAAATAAGTCGCTCGCTGTTTGTAGTAGTAGCAGGTTCAGCCACTGCTCATTCAACCTGAAGAGATGTTGGTTGCACTTTATTTTTGATATTAATATTATATTTTTATTATTTTTATGTTGAAAAACAACAGCAAAAGTATCAGGTAAACCTACTGTTAATTAAACCTGAAGAGATGTTAGTTTCACTTTATTTTTTATATTAATATTTTTATTTTGAAAACAAGCAGAAGTAGCAGTAGTAGTGTGTTGGTTGCACTTATTGTTCTTTTATTGAAAATGAGAGCAGAAAAGGTTAACTTCCTGTTAATTCAACCTAAACTGTTGGTTGCACTTTATTCAAATAAAATGTGAACACATTTGCCATTAATTGTTTACTTGTTTTATATCCATAATTCATTGATACCTGATTCCCTTAAAAGAGACAACAGGAATCTAGGAAACTTCACCTGCACGTATTTATTTCAGTCACACTGATTTAAATTTTTGGCAAAAAAGTACTGAATCGATTTCTAGTCACTGAATCGCTTGGGATCGTATCGTTCTAAATGAACCAATATCGTCCTTGAATCTTATCGACAACCTCAAATCTTGTTAAAACAAATCGTTACACCCCTAGTAGTTAATCATTCAAGTGCACAGACTTTCTTTCTAAATCGTTTAATACTTTCAGTCCCGCCGCTGGCCGTCTTGATGCATCAGTGAATCAAGCCAATGACTAAAACGATCAACTTCACGTTGTTTCTGCTAGCATCATGAAACAAATCTGTTATTTAAATGATTAATATACAGAGAGCGATCAAAGAACACTCTTTATAATGTTCGGATCTGTCAATCACACGTAGGCTATATCTGCAGTGCACACTTGTCCAAACTGCCATTATAATGAATGACGCTGTTAAGCTGCACAACAGAAGCTCTAACGTCCGTTTCACACATACTCCGTCTGCAGTGCTTGTACGGTGCGTATTTTTTTCCGTACCCATGTTAACGGATTACAGCTTTCACACTGCACGTAGATGCGGTCCGTCAGTCCGTTCCAGGAGCGTTGCGTCTGCAGCAGTGCGACGATCGTTTTCATACCGAGTCTATTTTTTGCTGTGCTGCACTGCTGCATTAAAGCGACAGAACATTGTTCGCATTAAAATAAACATGTACTGACGCGAAAATCTTGTAATTTCACCACAGATGCATATAATTTAAAATATACTCTTGTTTCAAAGTCAACATGGCTTTTTTTCTCAGCAAGGAAATGACACCTTACCTGGCATTTAGGTAAAAAAAAGTGCTATAATGGATAACACTCGTATTTTCTTGGAGGTGGAAAAATAAGTTATTTATGACCAGCAGGATTTCTTTTAAAAGGGTTTAAAGGGGCGGTGAAATGCTGTTTCATGCATACTGAGCTTTTTACACTGTTAAAGACTTGGATTCCCATCCTAAACATAGACAAAGTTTCAAAAACTAATGTTGGACGTTTGATGGAGTATTTCTGTGTTAAAAATACTCCTTCCGGTTTCTCTCAAGTTTCGGAGAGTTTTTTTTCGAGTATGGGTCTACTTGACGTTAATAGATCGGAAGGTCCTTGTATGGGCCGTACGGGCTCTTCTCCCGGTAGGGTGCGCGCGCGTCACTAGAGCGAGAGAGAGGAAATGCACGCCGTAAACACTCTCTCAACTGCAGATCCAGTCCTCCGTGAAGACTTATGTCGCGCGCCGCGCTCCACTTTATTTTCTATGGGTGACGTCGAGCGACTTCAACACTTCAGCACAGCATTCCGGGAAGGCAGCGCTGCATTTGAACCGATTTGAACGCAGAAATTACGGGAAGCTTCAAAGCATCGCTTCAGTCAAGTGGATTTCCACGCCACTGCTGTCACAGTACTTCAACAAATCATACCAAAGAAGTGTGTTTTTGACGGAGCGGTCCCAGCGATAAAGGTTCGGTCCTGCTTTGGAAGCAGCCGGTGAGTAAAACTGCTTCAAATGTCTATGCTGTTGGCTCGTCGCGTGAGTAAACATCAGTAAACGACACGATTGCGTGCTTCGTCATTCAAAGGCCCTAAAGGTTAACGTTACTCCATTGTTGTTCTTTATAACGTTACACTAGTCTGACGTGCAAAACCGTTTTGCTTGCTACTTCTAAGATCTAGTCGCATACAATAGTCCATTAACTGAATCATGTCCTCATAAACTGCTTGTAAAGACACACAAATGTTGACAGGCCCCTAAATACAGTAACTTACATACCACAGAGACGGACGTCCTGAAGTTGCCGTTTCTCCTGTTCAATTTATTTCTGCCTCAGATTTGATTGTGGATCATTATCTGTATTAGCTGAGATAGCGATGGGTTTCTCCACGCTTGAGGACGTCATTCTTTAGCTCCACCCACACGATACGCCTCCAGGCGCTCGTTTTTTTCCGGAAAGACTCGGTACAGCCTATATTTCTTTTATAAATATAATAAAACTAAAGACTTTTCGGAGATATGAAAGAAAAGACGAGAGTCGGCTGTTTTTAAATAGCCTTTTTTAAGTTTCTAATTTAAAATGTTTGTGATTTTAGGCTATAACGTTTAAATGTTTTGCCAATCTTGTGAGCTAAATCTAAAGTACTATGCTATATAAATATGAATTAATGATTTGAATAAAATGTTGTTTAAATGTAGTACATTTACCTGACTTTCTTTGAAAGAGTAAACAAAGAGAATTGCAATTATGACGAGCCATGTTCAGTAACAACTATTGGATTTTAAATAAAAAATAATGAATAAATGCTGTGTTTGTGGTATGTAACAGCGGATCAGTTGCGGACTGCAAACGCAGCATATGTGAAAGCACAACAGAGCGTGCGGATCCTGCACCGCATACGCAACACGCACCACACACGCACTGCAGACGGAGGATGTGTGAAACGGGCGTTACTGTGTTATTTTCATGTGTTTGTTGTTAGCTGTGGTGAAAGCATTTTGTGAAAAAAATAACATTGCAAAATTCACTCATGTTTATTCAGAGCTCTCAGATACAAACAAAATAAACTTGCGCTCACAGCGCTCTCAACAACTCAGTACAATAACACTTTCTCAGCAATCTTTCCCCAGCCCTCCGTCTCTCTCTGCTTGCGCCTCACTAAACTACGCCCCCTCAGCCACATAACCTTATACTCATTTTAAATGCAAAGCTGTCAGCCAATCACAACAGTGGGTGTTTTCGCTTATGTATCCCAGCAGACACGCCCCTTGAAACAGAGCATTCAAGCCAGAGTGCTAATATCAGTATAGAAAAAATGCCTTTTATTTCTAAATTATTACATTTTTTTAAAATGTAAAAACCATACTAATAATATAAATGCACCTCAGGAAACATTATAAAATAATAAAAAAAAAACATGCCATGGCACCATTAATTTGTTCCAATGTTGCATTTTCTTCTTGATTCAGTTCGCTTTCACAAGGCAACTTTTCAAAATATTTCAAAATGTGTTTAAATGCAAGTCAAAGGCGAGTACTGTCCTCTTATTGGTCAGTTTCCTCTGCATCATCCATCAAGATGATTGACAAGTTAACACTGCAGCAAATTCAAACGCGCTCTCTCTGGATCTCCCAGCACTGCCTAGATTTAACAGTGTCAAGACACGCAAACACAATACGAATGCTATAATGCAGCTAGAAAAGGAATCGAGGGACAGCATTCTCGCACAGAGAAGCACAATTACACAACATTTTAAGATGAAGAGGAGCTCTTTTGGTTTTCAGCTGTGATGTGCTGACTCTCGGAATCAGACACTACTGCTATTTATTATATAGCCCATTTGAAAATAATTCTTCCATTTGGTTTGTTGGTCCATTGGGTCAGATTGCTTTCACACCTCAAGCAAACTGTCCCAGAGTTCATTTGCAATCGGGCCGAGACCACCTCGTTCAGACGGTCTTGGAGTGATTGTTTTGGTGAGGATACAAATGTGACTGCTGTGTTCACATATTCCTATACAAACCGAAACAAGGGCGAAAGTGCACCAGGTTCCAAAACAAGCATTCAGGTGTGAAAGCAGGTGTGCTCACACTTGGCAGGTTTTGTTTGATTAAAACCAACCCTGGTGCAATTGCTCTGTTAGTGCGGTTCATTTGAATAATTGTGAACGCTGCCATCCGAACCTAGCCTGGTTTTACCAGACTCTCGTACATTTCATTTGCACATAGAGTCTGGCCACTCTCCATTGACAAGGGTTTATTTCCGCGAAGGCGGGCACCCTGTTGAGGTTTAAAACTATTGGATCTGCCCTGAGCCACTCTTGATCTGCCATAGCCAATCGCTAACGTTTGGTCGTGACGTATGTCATGTGCCCTTCGCCTGTTTCACTCATGAAAATCCGACAAAATAAAAGTGCTCATGTGCATGCCACCTCAGTAATAAAACTATAGGATAAAACCTAAAACTCGTGCATTCGGATTGTGATTTATTCACGCCACGGTGGAGAGGAGAGCTTTGTGAACGGGAACGCGGTGCTCACGTGGTCCGTTACATCATAGTATGCTGTAAATGAAATGTCATATGCTTGGTATGATAATAAATGCTGCTATAAATAACGGACCAATTCAAATATTTAAGTGTTTTTATTTTAATTTGTTTGAGCGGTGATGAAATATTGCTCTTCTAAATACTTGCCAGCATTTTAAGGAAATACAAGTCTATAAATAAATCCTAATAACAGCAAAGCAACCGTATGGTGTTCTGTAGTGGTCAAAAATGATTACAAACAGTGCATTTTGAAGTGATATATTGTTGAAAACTCAGAGATGTGGATTCGGACAGCTGTTACATCAACACGACCTTGTGTTTGTCAAAAGCAGTCGGTAACTCGGCCGGGGATTTTTACGCGGGTGGTGAGAGACGGACGGCAATAAAATAACTGACCAGTCCCTGTAACTTAAATGATGGCAATACCTTCCGACCCCACAAGAAACAGTTACCGTCCGAATAGCTTCAGCCAACTCCTTCATCACTAACAAAGCGATCTGGAAAATCAAACTTTTCCCGAATTTACCCTGTTGGAGGGCCACAACATCATGGCCACCAACAAACCCCAGCAAAGACTGTTATTGCTCCGGCTTTAACTTCTGGATATTCCGCAGCGGTGCCACAATGCAATGAATGGTTTAGTTTGCATCTTTCTCCGCCGCCATTACGGAACTACATCTCAAACTAGCGCTCGAAATCAAAGTCATCGTTCTCAGCCACTCCCTCTGTTCGCTGATTGGACCGGTAAAAATTTGTTCGGAGAAAACCTAAGACTACACAGCAGTCTCAGACGTAGTACTGAAGGAAAATGAAAATTGAGCAGAAGTACGTAGGAGGGCAGAGCCAGTCTAATCCAAACCCTGGTGTGCACCAAACAAGCAGATGAAGATTGGAAAAGGAACTCTGGTGCAGTCTGAATGAAATATGAACTCAGCAAGGACCAAAGACATCTTAAAGGGGGGGTGAAACACTCAGTTTCAGTCAGTGTCATGTCAATCTTGAGTACCTATAGAGTAGCATTGCATCCTGCATATCTCCGAAAAGTCTTTATTTTTTTAATAATTATATAAGAAAGATGCGCTGTTCCGAGTCTTTCCGAAAAAAGCCGAGCGGGTGGGGGCGTGTCGTGTGAGCGGAGCTAAATAATGACGTGTGCTCGCTGCTGCTATGTTGAGTCGAGCTGTGTCATCCCTAACAGTGGGAAAAAAACTTTATTCAAAATAAAAATATGGCTTTTAATCAGATACAGCCATACATCTATGATCCGGAATCAGACCCAGAGGCTGCAGTTGAACAGGAGCAGCAGCAAAAACGACTAGAGCAGGACGTCTGTATGTGGTACAAGTTATACACTAACTATATAATATGCTTAGCGGCTTGTGTTATTTACATATTTATACTTGAATTATATCGTCGTATTTTTGTCTTTGAAGGTGTACATGTGGGAAGTGCAGTTGTGCACGTGTGTGTGTGTTTACGCGTAGTTTGTGTAGACAGTAAGCGGACTAAAAAAAACACAGACATTTGAAGCAGTCTCACTCACCCT
Organism: Pseudorasbora parva; assembly: GCF_024679245.1. Classification (NCBI taxonomy): domain Eukaryota; kingdom Metazoa; phylum Chordata; class Actinopteri; order Cypriniformes; family Gobionidae; genus Pseudorasbora; species Pseudorasbora parva. The sequence goes on from NC_090195.1 coordinate 29,445,863, forward strand.
TCTAACGTTGGGACTGCTCCATCATTCAGCATTAGGCGATCGGAAAATCCGGCGTCGAGCTGGGCCTTGTTTATGAAACAGTCGGCACCGAAATGCAGCGAACAGATATAAACATTCGCGCAACTCAGTTGCTGATCCGGAAAAGCAAATTACATCCACTGTTGCCTTAACGCGGGGTTTTTGGGGAATCTGTGCAGGACTGTCTTGGTCTGGCAACCAAAAACGCACTTTTTTGGTGACATTGTTATGTGCACATCACCTGTCCTACAAGCATCCTACAAGCCAGCGCTTTGATGGGCGTAGGCTGTTGCTTTCGCTCTCTCCTTCGCTCTCTCTCACGCGCTTCCGGTAGAATTGTCCGTAAGGCCCATACAAGGAAATTCCGCCCCCATTAACGTCAAAGGGGACGCATGATCGAAAAAAACTTGCCGAAACTTATGACTAACCGGAAGTAGTATTTTTGACAAAGAAATACTCCCATCAAACGTCCACCTTAACTTTTGAAACTTTGTCTATGTTTAGTATGGGATTCCAAGTCTTTAACAGTGTAAAAAGATCAGTATGCATGAAACAGCATTTCACCCCCCCTTTAATAAACCAAAAACAGGACATGTCACAAGACCCAACCCTAAAAAATACTTTTTTTCTCGTCAAATTTGCCTATAATTGTGACTTCTTTTAGTCACATTACGACTTTTTTAGTCGCAGTGTTGCCCATCACAGTTCGATATAGGCGTCAGAACTACATCTCCACGCAGCAGTTTGTGTGTGTGATGGAAGAATTACTGCCGCTGTTTTGACTCCTTTACAGCACCATCATATGTAATGATTGCATTTAGCACAGAACACAGAATTGTTTTGAAAGTTAAAGCCTTTTTTTGTTTTGTATCTTTAGGTTTGGTGTTAAAAAATTAGAGTGTGTACATTAAGCGAACCAAGACTAATGTATTATTTTCTTTTTTGGTCCAGACCAACCAATGTGTGAACACCCTAACATTTAAATTAATTTCTAAAATCTTAGTACAGCATAATTCTAGCCTGGATGCCAGCCGAACTCAGCCCCGCCCACAACATTTGAGCTCGAGCAGTTCGGTCTGGACTTGATCCATAGAGGAGTAATTATGCCCGAACAGAAACTATTTGGACCAATGAAATCATCAGGGCGGGCTTTAGACGATGATGGACAGATGATAAGCAGTAACGCAATCATCCACGTCATCAAAGGCGCTTGAGTTGAATTTGTTCTAATCCTTAACAGAGAACTTGTTCGTAAATGCATTCACCTATTTCTCTCAGAAAGTGCATTCTTAAATTCTTTTTTTTTTTTTACAACACTGGCAATGATTGTTTATTCCAGGGTGTGCAGACAGGGTTGCCAAGTTTTTTTTACAGATGCATAAATTTGAATAACAATTCATTAACTAATTAATTAAGGTGTTCTTTTATCCCACAAAAAATAAAATGTGTGTGTTTTTTGGCAAGGTTGTCTGCTAAAATTCACATCCCTGGGACATGGAAAACAACCCTTGGGAAAACTGCAGACTTGGCAACACAGTGCTGTTGACATTTGACAACTAACGTTATGCGTCACTCCGTTGCTCTGATTGGTTGTAGGTCTATCCAACTGAGCTCTTTCCTGGTTTGTTTGAAACACGCCCCATAATCACAGCCCAGTGGAGCAGTATCAGACTCATATTCTGACTAGAATTAAGTATGACAGCATCAGGCTAGCGTACTTCTGCTCTACACTCTATGCAACATTACATCACCAAAGTGTAGACTCAGAAGTGGACCATAAGGCCTTAGGGATGAATTTATGGCACTTTATGATTTGCTATAGTATTTGATTTTATCTTTTGCTTCCTGTTGAAACAATGACCACAGCACAGCATTATTGTTTGTTGGATAGAAATCACATGCCAAGAAACCTCACCTATGATCCAGATGATGAGAAGGTAGTCTATCAACTCCAAAGGGGGACCCATGGTGTTCTTCTTATCCTCATTGTAGACCATTGAATACAAGTTTAGAAGCAGTAGGAAGGTGAAGTAAGATGCACTGTGAATGATAAACTTGATGAAAGGTGTGTGGATGACCTGGCCCACGCGAGAACGAGGTCCCAGCAGGTAGCAGACGGACAGCAGCGGCCACAGCAGAGCAACACTCAAAACATACAGGATCTTTAAGCATGTGTGCTTGCGGCGGTAGCTTGCCATCTCTCCAAACCACACTGTGTTCAGGAACTGCTGACAATTGGACTGGGCCACAAACTATTCAGGTCAGAAAACGAGAAAACACAATACAAAAAAGAAATGTATATGGTCTTTTCTAATAAAATAAAGGCTGATATATCTGTCAAGTAATTTAATCTGCCAATATTTGGCCATTGATTAAACTAGATAACCAGGGGTGCATTTCCTAACTATGGTTGCAGGTTTCGTTGTTGGCAGCATAGTTTAATGATTTTGGGCCAGATTTACTAACAACTTCGCCAGCGCAAACCCTCTTTTGGGATTAAAAAACTACTGTCAGGATTTACTAGACACGCAGTGATAAATTAGTGCTACAAAAAGTGTGGACAGGGTTATTTTTGCGGCTGACTTTATTGCATATGCATTTCTAGGAGTTTCCCTTTTAGGTGCAAAATGTATGGGAGGAAAGTATTTAAATGAATCACACGAGATGATTTACTAAGCATTGCGCTCGTCAATTTACTGGTGTTTGCGCCATTATTTACCGCCTCAAAAGTCCTGCTGCATCTGTGATCATTTATTTGCATGTCGTCAGTAGATCACGCACAGAACTCTCCACTCCCATCTGCACTTTTCTGGAAGTGCGCTCTAACGCTGATTTGCCCTGTTTAGTAAATCTGGCCCTTGGTGTTTCCCGCAACCATAGTTCCAAAGAACGTTCACAAACAGAATGTTTCTCTTTAAAACTGCAGTGAACCAAAGACAGTCTCAAAAACCACTGGTGTTCTCTACGTCACAAACTACCTTGTAACCAATCACGTCAACTTGAGGGCAGGCCTTAGCATATCATTAACTATGCTGCGAAGCTGGGGAGTCTCATGTGAAGCCAGGTTATCCCAGTATATTTTTCTGTTGATAGGAAAAATCGAGTACATTTAGCAACATTGCTTATGAATTATGTATGTGATGTGATTATGATGTTATGATGAACTATATGCCTTTCTCCATTGATGTTCTAAGTTGTTTAAAGGCTTTCTAAAGATACTGATTTTTAGAAAGTAGCTGTCTGACTCGGGAACATGGTTTGTGTAACATTAGCAACAAGTTATTAGCTTTTTGATAATGTAGGCAAGCACAATCTACTAATCATATTAATTACCGTTATGTGTATTGTACAGTCTTGTTCAAAATAATAGCAGTTCAATGTGACTAACCAGAATAATCAAGGTTTTTAGTATATTTTTTATTGCTACGTGGCAAACAAGTTACCAGTAGGTTCAGTAGATTCTCAGAAAACAAACAAGACCCAGCATTCATGATATGCACGCTCTTAAGGCTGTGCAATTGGGCAATTAGTTGAAAGGGGTGTGTTCAAAAAAATAGCAGTGTCTACCTTTGACTGTACAAACTCAAAACTATTTTGTACAAACTTTTTTTTTCTTTCTGGGATTTAGCAATCCTGTGAATCACTAAACTAATATTTAGTTGTATGACCACAGTTTTTTAAAACTGCTTGACATCTGTGTGGCATGGAGTCAACCAACTTGTGGCACCTCTCAGCTGTTATTCCACTCCATGATTCTTTAACAACATTCCACAATTCATTCACATTTCTTGGTTTTGCTTCAGAAACAGCATTTTTGATATCACCCCACAAGTTCTCAATTGGATTAAGGTCTGGAGATTGGGCTGGCCACTCCATAACATTAATTTTGTTGGTTTGGAACCAAGACTTTGCCCGTTTACTAGTGTGTTTTGGGTCATTGTCTTGTTGAAACAACCGTTTCAAGGGCATGTCCTCTTCAGCATAGGGCAACATGACCTCTTCAAGTATTTTAACATATGCAAACTGATCCATGATCCCTGGTATGCGATAAATAGGCCCAACACCATAGTAGGAGAAACATGCCCATATCATGATGCTTGCACCTCCATGCTTCACTGTCTTCACTGTGTACTGTGGCTTGAATTCAGAGTTTGGGGGTAGTCTCACAAACTGCCTGTGGCCCTTGGACCCAAAAACAACAATTTTACTCTCATCAGTCCACAAAATGTTCCTCCATTTCTCTTTAGGCCAGTTGATGTGTTCTTTGGCAAATTGTAACCTCTTCTGCACATGCCTTTTTTTTAACAGAGGGACTTTGCGGGGGATTCTTGAAAATTGATTAGCTTCACACAGACGTCTTCTAACTGTTACAGTACTTACAGGTAACTCCAGACTGTCTTTGATCATCCTGGAGGTGATCATTGGCTGAGCCTTTGCCATTCTGGTTATTCTTCTATCCATTTTGATGGTTGTCTTCCGTTTTCTTCCACGTCTCTCTGGTTTTGCTCTCCATTTTAAGGCATTGGAGATCATTTTAGCTGAACAGCCTATCATTTTTTGCACCTCTTTATAGGTTTTCCCCTCTCTAATCAACTTTTTAATCAAAGTACGCTGTTCTTCTGAACAATGTCTTGAACGACCCATTTTCCTCTGCTTTCAAATGCATGTTCAACAAGTGTTGGCTTCATCCTTAAATAGGGGCCACCTGATTCACACCTGTTTCTTCACAAAATTGATGACCTCAGTGATTGAATGCCACACTGCTATTTTTTTGAACACACCCCTTTCAACTAATTCAACTAATTGCCCAATTGCACAGCCTTAAGAGCGTGCATATCATGAATGCTGGGTCTCATTTGTTTTCTGACAATCTACTGAACCTACTGGTAACTTGTTTGCCACGTAGCAATAAAAAAATAGACTAAAAACCTTGATTATTCTGGTTAGTCACATTGTACTGCTATTATTTTGAACAAGACTGTATATATGAGCATGTATAATTCACTCTTCCACTTGTTCTTCTTCTTCTGGTTCAAACATATATGGCTGAATTAAACCAGTATGTCCACTTGCCATTGGGCATTGCTTACTACAGTAAAGTTGACCGAGTGGATCTCTGAGCTGGTAAGTGAGTTGAGGTGGGGATAATTTGCATATTCATACGCTATTTTATGGGATGAATACATTTTTTTTTTTCACAGGAATGGGAAAACATTTTCCATTATTAAGGGATAAAAGTATTGCCTAGAGAAGGACTGTACGCAACATGTTACTTTGTTGTATGAGAAACACAGCCCAGGCTTGAAGACACAAGCACAGCAAGTTTTGTTAAAAATTCTCATTAACCTCTTTTTGGTTGTATTTGATGGCCAGTTTGAGGCGGCTGAGGTTCATGCGCTCCTCCAGCAGGCCTCTCTTGTCCACGTGGTCTTCACTGGACGTGTGGTTCAGTATGACTTCCAGCTCGCGAGAGTTCCGGGCCTGAGCCAGCAGGTCCTTAGCAAACATTTTGCACTGCTTGGCAAGTTCTTCGTAATCATTCCTGTAAGACAATGAGACCCAGAATGAGCAGTAGAAGCAAAAACCTTAATTTCATCTACACCCTTAAAAATAAAGGCATCTGTGACTCCACGGAGAACCTTTAACATCCATGGAATCTTCCCATTCCACAAAATGTTTTTTTAATATAGTGGAAAATGGTCCTTTAGATTTTTAAAATGTTATTTGCACTTGGTTCTTTTTGTTGTCTTAAAGTTTCTTTGGGGAACCAAAAATGGTTATAATATTGGAGGACTATAATTGGAAGAAGAAGGGTTATGATTAGGTAAGAACTAGGATCTGCATTAATATTAGAAAATATTTCCAGCGCTGGAGAGACTTTGGAGAGTGGGAAGGCCTGAAAACGGATGCTGAGGTTGCTTTTTTTCTGCTCAATATATGACTAACATAATGCGGCAGCTGTATGTATTGCATGATCTTTATTCTGGGGGCGAAGCAATGAAGGGAGAGGTGATTTTGATTGGGTGGCGATTTTAAATATCAACATTAGCTGCATTTACATTATACCCTTATAATTCAATTGTAAATGGACTACTAGCACAGTCACAATAATAGTCACATGTAACCATGTCAATCGGAATAAACTGGAAAAATCAAATCAAGAGGCCATTTACACAACACCGTTTTCAACTAAAAACTGAAAACATTTAATGTGTTTTGGCCATTCTTTTACAAAACAAGCATTTGGGGGCCTAAAAAACGCACATTTTAGAAAACAAGTTTTAAAATGTACGTTTTTGAAAACAATACCATTATTGTCAATACCATTATAAACTATAAAAATACAGATTTGTGAACACAGTGATGTCATGTGCATGCATATTGCATGTTCAGTCTATAGGTGCCTAGTGTTCGTCAACTATTGGCCTGGCAGCAGATTACAGCGTTTTTAGTCATTTTTGTGGCTCCGTTTGAACGAGGATCATTTTGATGACGTTGTCTGTACTCGAAAAACACAAAAGAATCCTATTTCATTTTTTTTTTTATAACATTGAAGTGTAAACTTACTCTAACATTTAATTTGGATTGTAACGGGTTGGTTTAAACCTTTTCTATTTTGATCGAATGGACATGTAAACACTTGATTGGATTGAAAATCATAACTGGAAAGTACTGCGCATGTGCAATGATGTAGGAATTATATACGGCGTGAGGATTAAGCTGTTGTTGTTGTTGAATTAAGTGTCATAAATGACTGCCATGTCATTTTAAAATCATCCTCCAACCAGACGACTTGTTTTTGGGTGGGAGAAGGGCCGTTTTTATCGTTTGATAAATATAATCAGTCCAGCACAGTTCATGTGCTCGTCGTCTCCAAATTACGACCCAAAATAGATAAATATTAAGTATGTGCTTTAAAACAAAGAAAAGAAGCAGAAGAAGGTTGTTTTTCACCCCCGTGTCTTTTAAATATTGTACTATGAAATAGCCAGTTAAATAAAGGCTTTTTAATAAGTGTGGATTTGCATCTTTGTTCAAGAAAAGAAGCAACTTAGGAGAATAGTATGCGCAAACTGTGGGAAACTCATGTTAAGAAATCCAATCCAATTTGAGGCTTGTGACATATAAACACGTAGCCTGGATGCCAGCCAAATTTAGCCCCACCCACAACATTTGAGGTCGGGCAATTCAGTCTGGACTTGATCCGTTGTGGGGTAATTATGCCCGAACAGATACTGTTTGGACCAATCAAATTGCCAGGGCGGGCTTTACGATGATTGACATATAACGCAACGCAATCATCCACGTCACCAAAGAACGCTTGGGTTGAATTTGTTCTAATCCTAAACGGAGAACTTGTTCGTATATGCATCCACCTTTATTATTTCTCTCAGAAATTATGATTGTATTATTAAATACTCCATGAATCCTTAAATAATTTTTTACAACATCGGCAAAGATTGTTTAAACTCATCTTCTTCCAGCATGCGTGCAGTCGAGTTCTGTTGACAACTAAGTTATGTGTAAATGATGTGTCGTTCATGAATGATACTTTCTTTTTTAACTAATCTTTAATTTGACTTGGGAACAATTAGTTGAGTGATTTGTTTATTTTGTGATGACTGTGCATCCTTGGTTGCAATAGCTTATAATTTATATTTTTATTCATATTCTATTCGATGTGAAAATTTTATTCAAGTACTAGATGCGTTGGGGAATTTAACGTGACATTTTAATCATATTCTGCTGAAATAAACGAAAGGACGTGACAAATTATTTGTTCATTTTACTGTACAAGTTGGTACTGGTTCGGTTGAAACACCCCATAATCACAGCCCAATGGACCAGTATCAGACTCATATTCTGACTAGAATTGAGTATGACCACATCAGGCTAATAAACATGCACATCAACCTGATCACTTTATTAAGCATTCATGTGATCTCTATATTCGGATTCATCAATCAGAATGAACTCATTCCATGTAAACGTAGCTACTGTTTCTCAGAAATGTATTACTCCACCTTTAACTGAATATGATCATCGGCAAAAATCAACAAAAAATGTTTCGACAACAGAACACCTTTGTCCCCAGAAAATTAATTGCTATTCAAATGCATGCATCTGTAAAATGGTCAAAACCAAAGCAATGGGTATTTGCTGCTGTTTAGCTCTCTCCATTTAGCAGTTATCCCTATGAGACCTCTTTCTCTAATCACGCTTCCATTACCGAAACTCCACTTCCACCAGGCTGAGCTCTTTCAGATCAGTGCTGAGCTCAAATGCTCTCAGAATGGGGTCTTCTTCTGTAAGCATGATCAAGGATGGGCTGGCAAGGCACCGGTAGATATCTAGACGGAACCTGCAAGAGACACAATGGAGGATGCAGATTACTCAACATTGTAAATATACTTTAGCATGTGTTTGTGCTTATCAAATGCATTTATAGGCAGGGGTGGAAATGGAGGTGAAGTTTCAACGGGGCGGCATTCCAGTTCAAATAGGTTAGCCTCAATAGCCCACGAAAGTAATACGAATTCAGCACAAAAACAGCTCAATAAAAAATGTATAGGCTACTTAAAAAGCAGCGGAGTGTTCTACATTCGTTTGTTCAGTCGACTTCCGTGATTGGCCACAATAGCTCCAGGTTGCAGCCAATGGTCATGCTTCTCTATGATGTTCCACTCATCTTCTGTGAAGAGGAGCAGGACAACATCCCGCCAGTGAATCTTAGCCATTTCCAGTCCTGTTTATAAGTGCGTTTTCAATAGGGACTACTTGAAATCCCTAGTATGTATCATATAAGAAATATGTCTTTGAAAAAAGATCTGTATGTGATTTTGCAGATTAATTGCTGAGTCAACGTGACATTTGAATCATATTCTGCTGAAATGAACAAAATTACTTCTGATATTTGTTCATTTTACTGTACGAGATTCAAAGATCGTATGTATAATACACCATAAAATGCGTATCATATGCACGCGAAAAACAGCGTGTCATAGACACGCCAAAATGAGTTTTGGCGTATACATTCCACGACATTGCACACTCGTACTATTTATACGCATTTTTGTGAGAATACCCTGAAAATGCAATGCTTTGTGTCTCATGAAAGTCATAAGGACCTAGGATGGCTAAAGTGTGAGTAAATTATGGGATATATAGATTTTTTTTTTTGGGTGAACTAACCATTTAAATAAACCATTTATGGTTACCTTGAGTGGCGAAGACTGTCCTTCTTGTTTTTGGCATTACAGAGGGTGCATTCGCACCCTACAGCGTGAGGTCGGGGCAGTGAGATGTCTTGCTTTAATAGCATGGTCAAAATTTCATAATTGTTCCTGTGGGCAGCAAGAATGACTGGAGCGACATCCATGGTTGTGGAATACTCTGGGTTTTGAATGCGCTGCATCAATTTCTAAAAAAAAAAAAAGAGAATGAAATAATTCAACATGGTATTATGAAACATTAATATTTATACATATAATCACTGATAAAATAATCATATTTAGTCAATCAAAAAATGTAAAGGAAACTCTTCCAAAAAATACATGGCATTCAATTTTCCTTCACTATTTATTTCAAGAAAACAAAAAGTTTGCATGTCCAACCTTTTAAATGGTAGAGTTTTTTATATTTTTAAAAGAAAAAATGAAATGAATATATAATTGCAAAATAGACAAACCGCAATAGAAGGCTTGGAGGAACGCCTGGGCCGATGGTTTAGCAGGATGTCAACTGCTCCTACCACTTCTGAATCAATAGCCACTAATAATGCATCTGTGGCCTGTGCACACACATACATGCACACACACACACACACACACACACACCCATCCCAAATGTACAGATTAGTTTTATCTAATATGTTACGCTTGAGCTGAGTACATGGGTGTGTTCTTACCTGACAGCCATGATCCAAGAGCAACTGCAATATGTCTAGATTCTCATTTTCGATTGAAATGGTGACAGCATCTCTCCCAAGTACATCTACACAGTTAATGTTTAATTCCCCATGTCGTTTCTCCTCCAGCAGTTTCTTTACCATGTAGTAGTCTCCTTAAAATGCAGTTAGGTAACAGTACATTAGTTAAATGACACCTTCTCAATGTTATCAGCAGGAGAGGACAGCGGTTTGTGATGGAAAATAATATAGCCCTTAAAGGCTAGTTAGGAGAGATATCCTTCCCTGAGCCTTTTTAGGATTTCTTTATATGGTAAAAGAATAGCAACTGACTCTTGTCTGCACAATGTAACCAGAGAAAATTCATTCGTTTTCCAAGCGGATTCTGGAATGTTTGGAAATAAACTACGCAACGCACTGCTGTTAAAACAAAACTCTAAATGGAAATATGAACCAGCTCAGAGTCAAGCTCTCAAAATGTACTTATCTCAAAACAAATTACTAGTACCTAGAGAAGTATGTAATGTAAAAATAAACCTGTGAAATTATTATAGTCCCTTATTTTAACATAGTTATTTGAATTGTATGCAATTACTCTTAAACCATTCAAAATAAAATGGCCATTCTCTATTATTTCATGTCTCTGTAATCTAAGAAATTTAGAAACCTTCTATTTTAGCACTATTTTACAGTTTTTGTTGTGCAATTTTCTCATTTGTAACTATATAAGCTGAATAAATGTAACTGCCTATCTGACATTTGAGCATAATTATTTTAATAAAACAACAATTAATAATACCAACAATAAAAAAAGACTCATATTCAGGGTGAGTGGGACATTTTTTCCAAGTTATCTCAATGGCAAAAAGTGTCCCACTCACCCCGAATTCACCTACCTCAAAACGTATATAACATCAATATAACCTACAATATTATATATTTTTGTACTATATAATATATTTGAAACGTTTTAAGCGTTCGTTAGAATGCTAAATGAACTTACCCTTCTCGCAGGCCAACAGAAAGAGCTTCTCGTCCAGAGTGGTCTCCTCCTTCACCTCTCTGACGTCTTTTAACGCCAGATATTTATCCGGTGAGGACACGTCCGTGCCCTGATATAGAGCAGCCATTATAACGGAGAGAGAGTACGGCAAAGCACTGATGTGCATCCCACTGAGCAGATAATTACACCTTTATACACATGAAATCCCCGAAATAAAAATACGAGCCCTGGTCAGTCCTGATGAAAACGATGTTACGCGTTCTGATGAGGCCCTCGCTGTAATGACAGATTGACTCCTGTCAGACTCTTTATTTAACATCCGCGTCTCGCCTTATGTGTATGGTACGATAGAAAAAACATCCATCAGCTTGTACGACGATAATCTAAAGGTTTTCATACCCAAATCTCCCCCAAACGATAGTAAACATAAGAAGAGGCAGGAGCATCGCGATGATCTGTTGAGCTGGTGCTGATGATGCTTTAAATGCGCATGCGCGCCCACGCCGTTGGAGCATCAATAGTTATATAAGTGATGAATGTCCGTAAGAACCTCTTTCGACACTGACAAAGCTTAAGCACAGGACATCTCATTGCATATTTAACACCATAACATGATTTTGAGCGTTGAGTCTTTACTGCATTGTAGTCCAAAACAATTAAATAAAGAAAGCAGTTGTTCTACTGTAGGCTACCTGATTCGTCGAGCAAATTATCAATAGTAATTGAAGGCAACATTTTATTTTAGTGTCCGTGTTACATATTACATGTACGTACAATAGCAATAACAGTAAATCATGCATAATTACATGCAACTAACCCGCAATCAAACCCAAATCCTGCCCTAACAAGTAATTACATGTTGTTAATTAATATTACTCAGTACTTAAATATATAGTAACAATGACACCTTGAAATAAAGTGTCACCGAATTAACGAGCAAAAGCAATTAATCAAAGGGGGAAACAATACATGCATTGACACCATACCAAAAACATGTATTTGCATTTACTGATTTGCAAAAAAGAAAAAAGAAAAAGTTTTATTAATCTAGAGTTATTTAACAGAAATTGTGTTTAAATGTGTAAATATTAATGTAAATATGTAAATAAATGTTCTAATCATATTTGTGTATATTCTACTTGTTTATGTGTTTATTACCTTAAAAAAAAAAAAAATCATGTTATGATATGCTGCCATTTTGGTCCAAAAGTTCAAAGATTGTCTAACATCAACTACCTCTTTTTCTTTGGGTTCTCTGAAATGTGAAAAAGAATGGTGTCACCTAAAAGCAAGTAAATTCAGCTGTCATAGCAGACATAATACATTTACAGTAAGATGAGCTAGACCCAGAGAATAGAGAAAGCAGTTCATTCAGTTCTGACGCTGGTAAATACAACCAGGTGCTCCATCAAATCCAGATTATTCAATAAGAGAGGCATTCCAGTAGATGGTTTTAGACTGTTCTATCCGCTGGTTTTTGTTCGATCTTTCATTTTTGCAATCCATTACTTTAGTTTCTTATTTTCTTCTATAACATCTTCACACAGTCAGACACAGACAAGACTTTTGCCAACACCACCAAAGAGAAGGTGGCATCTTACAGGGTAGCAAGCAGCATGCCAATAGATGGTAGTGACCCACTGGCATGGTGGAAACACAATGAGTATAGATACCCTCACATTGCAAAGATGACAAGATGCTACCTGGCAGTGCCACCTCAGCTTCCTAGAGAGAGGATGTTCTCCACAGCAGGGGACAGTGACTGCTAAGAGGTCTACTCTCTCCCTTTAATCTTCCTCATGAGTTTAATTTCCTCAGCATCCCAGATAGCCTAGACTGAGGAACTTGCTGTTGCAACAGAAACTATTGCTTCTCTTTTTCAGCACTTTAGTGCTGCTCAGTTGCTCCCCACACTCTTAGAAGAAAAGGTTATATTGGCGCTACGTATACGTTGGAACCCTTATATATAGAAGTACATTTGAGTATACTCCAAAGACCCTTTTATGCTAAAAGGGTTCTATAATGACAAGAAAGAACCCTTTTGGCACTTAAAAAGGGTTCTATATAGAACACTGCAAAAAAAATGCATTTCTTATCAAAGAAAAAAATACATTTCTTATCTTAGCAAAAACTCTCTTCATTCTTGTTTTAAGAATGTTTAGATGTTTGGACTAGTAACAAGACAAAAATACTAAGTAAGAAAAGCATTTTTTGCAGTGAACTTTTTAGGGGTTCCAACTACGTAGTGCCGATAGAACCTTTTCTTCTAAGAGTGCAGCATTTAAAGAAGATTAATGAAAATAGTCCAATGCCGTGGTACAACGAGAACACTCACAACAGCAAGAAAAATCAAGCGCTGATGGAAGAAAAGGTTTTTACCCCCAAAAAAACTTCTGATGTTTGTAAAAAGCACAGCAGTAATGACTTTATGAACTTCTTTACCTAAAAGATTGATATTAGGGGAAAAAATATATAACCATACTGCCATCTACTACAGTATCACATTACAGTGCATTTTAGTGTCACTGAGGAAAAATTACACTCATTCACTGCTATTAGAGAGGAAGAATTGGCTAAACTCGTTAAATCATCAAAATCAACAACATGTAGGCCAGTGGTTCCCAACTTGGGCTGCAGAACCCATTTACGTCACTCACAACAGCCTGAGGACAACAGCGCCACGCCACAGTCTCATGCTGGAAGTGGGCGGAGCTGATTTATCTTTGTTCCATTTGGAGCATTTCAAACCCAAGTTTCAAACCATGTGCAACAGTTATCTCTGGAGGGGAGGTTGAGAACCCAAGTGCAGTTTTATTGAACACTTAACATAAGTCAAAATCAAAACAAAGACTTGGCAAAACAAACAAAAGACTTAACTAAACATAAACTAACACTCTACAGCAGGCTACACATGCAATAACTGACAAAGACTATGGCAAACATGAGGGCTAAAATACACAAGGGCCAATGACAAGACAAGGGACACCTGTGAACAATGATTAACCCATGAACCAATAGGTGTGTTCGACATCGGCTGCGGCTGGATGCATGCGATCGGCGAGAGTAGCCGAGTGCAGGCGGGGAGGAGCTGCAAACGGAGACGTGAAGTCGGACACTTTCTGCTTCCCGTGGTGACGCTTGAGCTGTGTTTGCAAACTTTATCACAGCTGAAGTTAAATAAATGCAATATTTCTCAAATACACAGATGTTTCAAATGATATTTTCATCCAATACTTTATATACTGCTTAATAAAGCGTCTGTTTGGACAAGATTAAAGGTTCAACATATAAACCTACACTATCAATGAAGTGGTGTCAACGGTTTTTATCAGTTTTAGTTTGATAAACATGACAATATAACATCGCGACTACATGAAAAGAGGTTTTACTGTTATAAATAAATGATTTGTGACCATTAGCGTGACATACAGTCTTGTTCAAAATAATAGCAGTACAATGTGACTAACCAGAATAATCAAGGTTTTTAGTATATTTTTTATTGCTACGTGGCAAACAAGTTACCAGTAGGTTCAGTAGATTGTCAGAAAACAAACAAGACCCAATATTCATGATATGCACGCTGTTAAGGCTGTGCAATTGGGCAATTAGTTGAAAGGGGTGTGTTCGGAAAAAAAATAGCAGTGTCTACCTTTGACTGTACAAACTCAAAACTATTTTGTACAAACATTTTTTTTTTCTGGGATTTAGCAATCCTGTGAATCACTAAACTAATATTTAGTTGTATGACCACAGTTTTTTAAAACTGCTTGACATCTGTGTGGCATGGAGTCAACCAACTTGTGGCACCTCTCAGCTGTTATTCCACTCGATGATTCTTTAACAACATTCCACAATTCATTCACATTTCTTGGTTTTGCTTCAGAAACAGCATTTTTGATATCACCCCACAAGTTCTCAATTGGATTAAGGTCTGGAGATTGGGCTGGCCACTCCATAACATTAATTTTGTTGGTTTGGAACCAAGACTTTGCCCGTTTACTAGTGTGTTTTGGGTCATTGTCTTGTTAAAACAACCATTTCAAGGGCATGTCCTCTTCAGCATAGGGCAACATGACCTCTTCAAGTATTTTAACATATGCAAACTGATCCATGATCCCTGGTATGCGATAAATAGGCCCAACACCATAGTAGGAGAAACATGCCCATATCATGATGCTTGCACCTCCATGCTTCACTGTCTTCACTGTGTACTGTGGCTTGAATTCAGAGTTTGGGGGTCGTCTCACAAACTGCCTGTGGCCCTTGGACCCAAAAAGAACAATTTTACTCTCATCAGTCCACAAAATGTTGCTCCATTTCTCTTTAGGCCAGTTGATGTGTTCTTTGGCAAATTGTAACCTCTTCTGCACATGCCTTTTTTTTAACAGAGGGACTTTGCGGGGGATTTTTGAAAATAGATTAGCTTCACACAGACGTCTTCTAACTGTCACAGTACTTACAGGTAACTCCAGACTGTCTTTGATCATCCTGAAGGTGATCATTGGCTGAGCCTTTGCCATTCTGGTTATTCTTCTATCCATTTTGATGGTTGTCTTCCGTTTTCTTCCACGTCTCTCTGGTTTTGCTCTCCATTTTAAGGCATTGGAGATCATTTTAGCTGAACAGCCTATCATTTTTTGCACCTCTTTATAGGTTTTCCCCTCTCTAATCAACTTTTTAATCAAAGTACGCTGTTCTTCTGAACAATGTCTTGAACGACCCATTTTCCTCAGCTTTCAAATGCATGTTCAACAAGTGTTGGCTTCATCCTTAAATAGGGGCCACCTGATTCACACCTGTTTCTTCACAAAATTGATGACCTCAGTGATTGAATGCCACACTGCTATTTTTTTGAACACACCCCTTTCAACTAATTCAACTAATTGCCCAATTGCACAGCCTTAAGAGCGTGCATATCATGAATGCTGGGTCTCATTTGTTTTCTGAGAATCTACTGAACCTACTGGTAACTTGTTTGCCACGTAGCAATAAAAAAATAGACTAAAAACCTTGATTATTCTGGTTAGTCACATTGTACTGCTATTATTTTGAACAAGACTGTAGATAGATAGATAGATAGATAGATAGATAGATAGATAGATAGATAGATAGATAGATAGATAGATAGATAGATAGATAGATAGATAGATAGATAGATAGATAGATAGATAGATAGATGGCTTAAAAATTAAAACAAAGATCGAGTATTTGAAAATGTATTATATGACAAAATATATTTTTCACTCAAGCATTTCAGAATTAACCTTTTTTCATATTACACAATTCTACACCGGATCAATGACACATCCGGGTATTTGAACTCTATTCTCTTCAAAACTACAAACATGAGTAAAAAGTGTTAAAAAAAAACCTACAGAACGTGATGGATATGTGTGATCAGAAAGTGACACCGTTTCATATAGTTGCATTTGGTGCTTGTCAAGTATTAATTTTAGTAGTGAAGGGAGCGATTTTGATGGATCACCTGCTCACTTGGTCAAAGAGATCTGGACTCACATCGTCGAGGGTCAGATGCACTACTTGGTCGACTGGGAAGGCTATGGACCGGAGGAGAGATCATGGGTAGCCGCCAAGATCCATCACTGATACAAGAGTTTCACCAACAGCACCCAAACCATCCTGGACCCCGACCAAGGGGATGACCAAGAGGAAGAACACTTTGAGGTGTTCGTAGAGGGAGGGGTTCTGTACTGGAAGAGGCTGGTACTCATTCATCCAGCCACCGGAGGGAGCCCTCTCCTGAATATTAACTGGAAGTCTTGCTTGTTGGTTACTTCCTGTTACACTCCTGTATAAATAGTCATGCAATTCCACTGCTACTTTGCGAAGTATTGTCAGAATTCACTGCCTTACCAAGCGTTACCTCTTGCCTGTTTCATTGCCTTCGTGTTACTACCTTTGTGCCTCTGCCTGTTGTTTAGGATTTGGTTATTGACTTTTAATAAACTTACAGGCTTTGGATCCCATCTTGCTTCCATGTCAAGTCCCTCACAATAATATACACCCTGCCGGTTGTTGTCGCAGAATAAACCCAGACAGAGTGATCAGTCTTGCATCACTCTGAGGGGGTTTATTCTGCGATAACAACCGGCTGGGTGTACATTGTCCCACTTATTTCATGGCTAACAGTTACTTGTCTCAAGTAAATTAGAAGCAAAATATTGTCTTGAGTTGCTATAAATTAAAATTACCCCATGATTCATTCATCCTCAAGTCATCCTAGATGTATATGAAATTCTTCTATTAGATGAATAAAATCAGTCATATTTAAAAAGTCCTGGCTAATCCAAGCTTTGGCAGTAGTTGTGGCTCTGTTTTTGAAGTCTGTAAAAAATGGATCTGTCTGTCAAATAACATGCTCTACACGGTTCTGGGGGCTTCTGAAGCGAATCGCTGCATTTGTGTAAGAAAAATGTCCATATTTAAAACTGATCGCCTTCCGTGGAAAAAGAGTTGAAACTGCAGAGGCACTTTCAACACTTTTCCTATAAGTTGAATATGGAATGCAATCGGACGAAATGCCTTTATTAAATCCCCGGAGCTGTGTGGAGCAGGTTATTTGATCGACAGATGCATTTTTTATGAACTTCAAAAACAGAGCTACATCTACTGCCATTAAAAAGCTTGGATTAGCCAAGACTTTTTAAATATATCTTAGATTTTATTCGTCTGAAAGAAGAATGTCATACACATAGGATGACTCGAGGGTGAGTAAATCATGAGTAAAACACCTTATAGTCTTCTTCCATTCTAACCCGTGGTGGTTAAGTGTTTCAGTCACATGATGGCACCAGACAGATGACGATAGCGCCGGCAGAATCACACATTAAGCATATAAGTAGTACCGGTCAAGATAACTCGTAGTACCCAGAGGAGCGGGGTGTTATTCAATTTTAGCAGTGTTATCTTGGAATAACATACATCTGGAATGCACGATTGACCAATCAGAATCAGGTATTTGACGGAGCCGTGTAATAATGACTAATAACTAATTTATAAATGTATTATAAATCATTGATAAGCAGTTATAACTGCATGAATAAAAAGGGTGATTTGAACACAATACCTGACAAATAGTAAGTCATCTTTAACTTGTTATAAATGATCAAGATTTATTCTCGACCAGATTCCTGATTTATTTCCTGACATTTTAATGTGTTACTGTTAATGGTTTCATATTGGCCTGTTTAGCTAAGCCATCCATGGCATAATCAAAACAAATTGATAAAAAAATACATTATACAGACACTTGATACGTAACCTTATTGGACGATTAGTTAATTGCTTTTGATAGATTTTCCTTTCAATAAAAAATTTGTTTGTAAAAGTTTTATGCATGTTTTTGTTTTGTAAATTGTCAGCACCGTGTTGAGTTGCTAACGCTTCAAAACAGTGAATCCTTTTGCGAAGATTCGGATTAGACTAACATTAGATTCAGATGTGCCAAAATGCCTTCCTATCTTGGCATGTGTCCTCTGAATGCAGTATTTTCCAGGTTTAGGACGTAGCCCAAGTTTTTATGCAGCACCCCCATAAAAACAAACTGTCCTCCAAAAAATAAGACTCTATAGGTCGTTTTTCAAGCACCTTATTATGACCTATATTAAAGTTTTACGTCCTCTAGTTGGCATAAAAATAATGATAGTGTCGTTTTATGTCATGAAATGACGTATAACTGTCGTTACCAATCAAAATGCGTGTTTATTTTAATGCAATGTGTGGACTTTTGACCAACATTTGTCATATTTCCATTTAGCAAAATTGTTTTTTTATTTATTTACAACTACACTCACCCCATCTCTAAACCTACCCAGAGATTTATAGTGCATACACACTTTATGAGCACATGTGTTCCCTGGGATCAAACTCAGGATTACTTGACCATATGTTGTTGTATAGTACAATGCTTTACTGACTGAGCTATGCAAAAACTGAAATATTACACAGATAAAAGGAAAAAAATGCTTTAAAATGAAAGTGTCCTGCTGTAAATAGGAGCACAACTTTAGAAAACGCTCCTATGCGTCGTGTTTCATGAATTAAAATACCGTCGATAAGGGCGCAACTTTAGTAAACGCTCCTATGGGTGGTATTTCAAGGAAGTGACAAACGATCTATATAGGCGTATTGGTTGGAGGACATGTTGCATAAAAAACAGAGCGTTCCATGAGCTAGACTAAAAACTTGGGTTGAAAATAGCCTATAACTTATTCGTCATGATGTTTTTGAATTTTAAAACGCTGCAAACATCATAAATTGACCTCAGACAACAGTATAATAAAAAACAAAGCCAGTTCATGACCACTTTAATTCTTTTTGAGGTTATCCAGGTTCTGACAATATGCATACCAAAAGTTTTTTACACAGGCTAATTTTTATATGTACAATCCATGGTATATAATAACAAAGCAAGGTAAATCTTATTTTATTGTGTCAAGCAGGGCAGATATATGAGAGCAACATGTCGACTTCATTAGCAACGACAACAGGTCCTGGGTGAACATTTTCACGTAGATAGTGACAGGAAGTCATCTGCCAGACATCGAAGTAGATTACTCCATCAATATCTCTGAACATCTCCTGCATCACAGTGTTCTGCTGCATTGCATACCAATCACTTTGAAAAATGTTCTGTAACAACAAATCAGAAACAAACAATACTATAAGCTTAAATATTAAGATAAACTACAAGTCTATCAGAAATAGTGCTGTATAGTACACCTGCTATACCTGACATTGAAGTTTGACTATGTAGGCCTCTCTAATAAAAAAGGAATGGTTAATTAAAAGATATTAATTAATTAACCTTTCCTCATGCTACGCTCAATATTTGTCTCTTTTAAGCCCCATTCACACTGCCAGCGACTTTATGTCGCTAGTGTCTGTACTGTGAAGTCGCTTGAGGGCGCATGAGGGCGATTCCCAAGCTAAACATGGACAAAGTTCCGAAAGTTGGACGTTTGATGGAATATTTCTGTGCCAAAAATACTCCTTCTGGTTTCTCACAAGTTTCAGAAAGTTTTTTTCGAGTATGGGTCTGTGTGGCCCCAAATGTGGTGGAATTTCCTTATACGGGTCTTAAGGGCACTTCTCCCGGAAGAGCACCGCATCCTGGACCAGAGCAAGAGAGCGAAAGCATCAAAGGCTCAAAAGCCATCAAAGGCTTTGCTCTGCTTTAAGGAGGTCGGCGGTGGCACTGCACAGGTCCCGATACTTCAAGAAATAAACTGTCACCAAAGAAGTGTGTTTTTGGTTTCCAGGGCAAGACAACCCTTCACATATTCCCCCCAAAAAACAGGGTTAATAATAATGGGATAATAAGGGACCAGTGGATGGAGTTAGGTTTTCCAGAGCATCAACAGAGTTGTGAAATTGTTTTTGTTTGTTCCCTACATTTCGGCGATGACTGTTTTATAAACAAGACCCAGTTCGACGGCGGATTTGCAGATCGTCTATTGCTTAAAGTCCCAGTGAACCGGAAGAAGCAAGTGAGTTTTCTTCAGTGCTGTGACGTATTTCCAAGTGAAACAGAATATTGATCAGACGGCAGGGTTTTACCTCGGCGCTCCTCCTCTCCATCTCTTGCTCATAGCAGACTAACGGTTGCAGGGGAGTGGTTAAGCATTTTCAAACGTCAAACTATAAAATAGCCGTCAAACCGACATCAACTGAGAAGGAACTCCTTTTCAAGACCGGATGTTAGATTTTGATTAAAGATTACAGCGACAAGATTTTTCTGTTTATGAACTTGCACAGATTAATTGTTTACTCCAAGACCTGTAATATGTGCTAACCAAGTAAATAGGGTCAGTTTTGATTTCATGAGGACTTTAAAGGAGCAGCCAGTCGGTCGTGCGTTGGAACCGCTGGCGGTGAGTAAAATTGCTTCAAATGTCTCTGTTGTTGGCTATCGGCGCATCAGCAGAGCAAGTAAACAACATGATCACATATAGTTAATTTATCTATGGAGCATGTATGGTGTGTGTGTTTAAATATATTTGTTTAGCTGGCCACTGTAGAGCCCCGTTTCCACTGAAATTACCCGGCACAATTTGTACCTGGAACATTTTTTCTCTTTTTAATGATTTGACATTAATTGCATTTATAATATGCAAATATAAGTTATATTTACAAAAGTCAAAATTGCATTCTTTTTATTTTGAGTAGTGAAAAACGTAACCTATTGAATAGACTATAAGGTCGTGTTTGGCTATGCAACTAATGCTAACATTACAGCAAAGTAAGCTCTGTGATTAAACATATACATTGTGTTCTCTCTCTCTGCCCACCTTGGTTTTGACTTATACTTCTTTTTCGAATGCAAAGACATCTCTAATTTAATAGCTTACCATCTGATCTCACTCTGTGATTCTAGGCTACGTAGCAGAGATGGAAATTAGCACCCGCCACCAGCCAAATGCGGATGATTTTGAGTTGTGGCGGGTAAACTCGCTTCACCTATCAGCCACCGTGGCGGGTAAAAAAAATTGCATACTGTTTCACCTCTTTGTAAACTATGTTCAATGCATGCGAATGCTGCCGTATGTTCGAATATGACCCTTCATTTTCGCCGTCATTCACC
Source organism: Pseudorasbora parva (assembly GCF_024679245.1). Lineage (NCBI taxonomy): Eukaryota > Metazoa > Chordata > Actinopteri > Cypriniformes > Gobionidae > Pseudorasbora > Pseudorasbora parva. Next base: position 29,467,394 of record NC_090195.1, read on the forward strand.
AGAAGACGCGAATGAGAACTCTCGCGCGCGCTTTGAGAAGATCTGTCTTATTGAACTGTATACATTTGAGAAAGACGACACATAACAGTGGATTAGGTCTTAAAGGGGCAGTAGCCTTTACTGTTGTCTGTTTAATGTCAAACAAAAGGACATCACTCGCTGCTCTTGATTGAATAGCTTTTGTAAGTTTAATAAGGATTAATGTTTAATTTAAACAGTTAAATATGCAGTTATTTTTACATTTGATTACTTTTTGATTCGATTAATTTATGTACCTTTCTGCAGGCCAGTAGGCCTGTACATTATTATTTAATGTACACATGAGTGAGGTCAAGTTAAACATTTTAGTTTAAATACATTTATTTTATACTGTGCATTGTTGCAATGTGCTAAATAAATATTTGCATAATTTGTAATAGATTTATTATTTGAAACTTTAATATTAATTTACGCAATTGCAATGCCTTGATTTTTATTAAAGTTACCATAGCATTAGCCATAAATGCAATGGAACTAATAATTGGCATAATTTCTTTTGGTGTTTCGGTTTTCGGCCTTGGTTTCCTCTTTTTCGGTTTCGGCCAAGAATTTTGATGCCCACTGACAATGTTCTGCTCGGTATGTTGTCAACTCGCTTTAGAAGATGCCAAAACGAATAGTTTCATTGCTGGGATTAAAAACCTAAAACTGGAAGGCATAAAAGACCACGAATCATCCAAATGCCACATCCAGGTAAAAAAAGAGCGCACAGAGCACATAGCCCTCCTCATTTAATGAAATGTATATCAGTTCAAGGTTTTTGTGAAAGAGAAAATGTCAGTTTTTCATTGAGACTTGAGATTAAATAAACTGCTTAAGGAGGCCTATTGTAGAGCTTGTAGTATTAATTTTCACATGCAGTTACACATTGTCGGTTAAAAACAAGAAAGTGGCTGGTAAAAACATTAAATGGCTGGTAGATTTTGAAATCCACCAACCACAGTGGCAAAGTGGACAAAAAAGTTAATTTCCATCCCTGCTAGGTAGGACAGTACGGAAACATGCAGTGAATGGGGAAATGCCGGAAATGCAGAAATAATTTTCTTTATTTGTTCGTCTGGTAGATTATACATTTATACTTTATTTTACATTACTACTAGTAGCCTACTGTTACTTCTAATAAAATCAATATCTTATTATAGACTTATTATAGGCCCTTAGAATCATCCTAACCCCCCTTGCCCTTCCTTGATATTGGATTACCATTACCTTCACTTTAGAATTAAATCTACTGTACATTATTCATGTTAATTATGAAGTTGTATATAGTAGTTCTTAAATAGTAGATATATATTAGCTAATTAGTGAACTACCACATTCAATGGAGCACTATTATTAATTTGTTAATCTGAGTTTCTTGCGTTACTCATTTCTTCATGTGCAGTTATTAATTAATGATGGAACTATTTAAAACAAAGTTGGATTGGAAAATGAGCAATTGTACCTTTACTCCTGCAGTGTTTCCAGACTTGATGATGACAGTGGTCTCTGGTGCACGACTCAGCAGTGCAACAACAGACTGGCGGATTTTGGCCACTTCATGCACGTAAAATGTTATTGGGTGAAAAACCAAGTGGGCAAAGATTGTGAAGACAACGACTGCATGACGACCACCAGCTATTTCATCAATATCATTGCCGATATAATGCAGGTCGGTAATGAGCATTTTAGTAAATCGTAAAGGAACACCATGTGGCCTCCAGTGAACAATGATATTATTATTCAACTCTACAGCCATTAGAGGTCCACCGGTACTAGGAGTGTGGAGGTCCATTCTTTTTAAGCCTAAAAAGATAAGTAAAACTTACATTAGACTCATTCCTTTAATCATTTCTTAAAGGACAACTCCGGTGAGAAATGAACCTAGGGGTAATTAACAGATGGTTACAGAGTAGATCGTTCTCTGGGATGCGTTTTCATGGAACTCGAATGTAAAGAGTTTTATCTCTAAAAACAGATTAGCTTATAACACTAGTCTATGGGGCACAGAGTAGTGAAATTAAATCGCTAGTTAATACCACTAACAAGGCTAAAAATAGCCTCACACTAACACAGTAGCATAATGAGGGTCCCAACATGCAAACCGAAGCATTGAGAACTTTGTAAGAGTACAAACAGTTTAATAAGAAGATACTTTATAAACACAGTGCATTACGCGTTCACGGACAGGCGCCATCTTGGAAAACAGTCTCGACTCATCGAGCGACGAGAGCTCTGCTAAGTGATGAACTGTGACTTGGAATCTCATATGGTCCATTGTTTCCGGAAGAAAACACTGAACATAACAGAGAAAATAAATAAATAAAACTAAAAATGTCCATGTTATTACATTTCACAAACTTAATTCCTATCGACCAGCTCACTTAGAACAGCGCTCGTAGATCGATTCATCGAGACTGTTTTTCGAGATGGTGCCTGTCCGTGAACGCGTAAGGCACTATGTTTACAACGTATCTTCTTATTAAACTGTTTGTACTCTTACAAAGTTCTCAATGCTTCGGTTTGCATGTAGGGACCGTCATTATGCTACCGTGTTAGTGTGAGGCTATTTTGAGCCTTGTTAGTGGTATTAACTAGCGATTTAATTTTACCACCCTGTGTCTACTCTGTGCCCCATAGACTAGTGTTATAAGCTAATCTGTTTTTAGAGATAAAACTCTTTTCATTCGATTTTCAAGAAAACGCATCCCAGAGAACGATCTACTCTGTAACCATCTGTTAATTACCCCTAGGTTCGTTTCTCAAAGACTTGTCTTCTAAAGACTTGGATTCCCATCCTAAACATAGACAAAGTTTCAAAAACTAATGTTGGACGTTTGATGGAGTATTTCTGTGTTAAAAATACTCCTTCCGGTTTCTCACAAGTTTCGGAGAGTTTTTTTTCGAGTATGGGTCGGTTTGACGTTAATAGACCGGAAGGTCCTTGTATGGGCCGTACGGGCTCTTCTCCCAGTAGGGTGCGCACACGCGTGACTAGAGCGAGAGAGGAAATGCACGCCCATAAACACTCTCTCAGGTGCAGATCCAGTCGTCCGTGAACACTTATGACGTGCCGCGCTCCACTTTATTCCTATGGGTGACGTCGAGCGACTTCAACGCTTCAGCACAGCATTCCGGGAAGGCAGCGCTGCATTTGAACCGATTTGAACGCAGAAATGACGGGAAGCTTCACAACATCGCGGATTTCCACGGTCACTGCTGTCAGGACTTCACCAAATCATACCAAAGAAGTGTGTTTTTGACGGAGCGGTCCCAGCGATAAAGGTTCGGTCCTGCTTTGGAAGCAGCCGGTGAGTAAAACTGCTTCAAATGTCTATGCTGTTGGCTCGTCGCGTGAGTAAACATCAGTAAACAACACGATCGCGTGCTTCGTCATTCAAAGGCCCTAAAGGTTAACGTTACTCCATTGTTGTTCTTTATAACGTTACACTAGTCTGACGTGCAAAACCGTTTTGCTTGCTACTGCTAAGGTTTAGTCGCATACAATAATCCATAAACCGAATCATGTCGTCATAAACTGCGAGTAAAGACACAGAAATGTTGACAGGCACTAAATACAGTACATACCACAGAGACGGACGTCCTGATGTTGCTGTTTCTCCTGTTCAATTTATTTCAGCCTAATTCTGGATCACGTATTAGCTGAATCCAATCGATAGCATACATGGGTCGATAGCATACATGGGTTTGTCCACGCTTGAGGACGTCACCGCTTTGTGCGCTCGTCATTCTTTAGCTCCGCCCACACGATACGCCTCCAGGTGCTCGGTTTTTTCCGGAAAGACTCGGTACAGCCTATATTTCTTTTATAAATATAATAAAACTAAAGACTTTTCGGAGATATGAAGGATGCAATACTACTCTATAGGTACTCAAGATTGACATGAGATTGACTGAAACGAGTGTTTCACCCCCCCTTTAAACAGCTTTGCAAAGTTAATTTTTATTGTGCACAGCAGCCCCCTAAGGCAGGGTTCCTCAAATCTTACCCTGGAGGGCCAATGCACTGCAGAGTTTAGCTCCAACCCTGATCAAACACACCCACCTGTGATTTTCTAATGATCCTGAAGACATGAATTAGCATGTTCAGGTGTGTTTGAATAGGGTTAGAGGTAAACTCTGCAGGAAAGTGGATCTTCTGGGCCAGATTTGAGGATCCCTGCCCTAAGGTATATGGGCACTTAAGGGATAGGGCACTTATCTGAATGTCTGAATGTCATTGCTTTAGATGTTAAATAATTCTCCATTACATTTTGCAGTGAGAAAAAAAAGTGTAAAGTGTGACATTTAAGTATGGAAAGTCTTTTTTTTTTTTAAAGAAATGTTTTGCCACTTGGTTTAATATATTTTGGTGTAATATCAAGACATTCATGTATTTTTTTGATCAAGTGTTCAAATACTTTTTGCATCCTCTGTATGTTAATTCATTATGCATTATATACAGGCATAACATAATTTCTTAATATTTTTTTGGTCCCCAAAACAGCCCTGGCCCATTGAGGCGTATATATGACACGCGCTTGGGTAGGTTTAGGGTGGTGGGGTGGGGGGTTCGTATGTATAATACGCCATAAAATGCGTATCATATGCACGCGAAAAACAGCCTGCCATAGACACGCCAAAATGAGTTTTGGCATATACATTCCACGACATTGCACATTCGTACTATTTATACGCATTTTTGTAAGAATACCCTGGGCACCAAGATGTTAGCATCAGATGTTATTTAAGACTTGATGTCATAAAAGTGATATAACTGAAATATATACACCGATCAGGCATACCTTTATAACATAGCAGAATTGTATAACACTGATTATCTCTTCAGGCAGCGAGTGAACATTTTATCCTCAAAGTTCATTTGTTAGAAGCAGGAGAAACAAGCAAGCGTAAGGATTTGAGCGAGTTTGACAATGGAGGCCCCACCTCGCAACATACACAAGTTGTGAGGTGGGGCCTCTGTGGATCGGACTTGTCTGTTCAGCTCATCCCACAGATGTTCGATTGAATTGAAATCTGGGGAATTTAGAGGCCAAATCAACACCTCAAACTCGTTGTTATGTCTTCAAACTATAGCTGAACCATTTTTGCTTTGTGGCAGGGCCGTTATCCTGCTGAAAGAGGCCACCAGGGAATACCGTTTCCACTAAAAGGTGTACGGTGCTGAAGGTAGGTAGGTAGGTCAAAGTAACATCCACATAGATGGCATGACCCAATTTTTCCCAGCAGAACATTGCTTAAAGCATCACATTGCCTCTGCCAGCTTGCCTTCTTCCCATAGTGCATCCTGGTGCCATGTGTTCACCATTCAAGGTGTCATGAACTTGAACATTGGCCCCCCTGACTGGTCTTCGGCTATGCAGCCCTATACACAACAAACTGAGATGTACTGTGTATTCTGACACCTTTCTATCAGAACCAGCATTAACTTCTTGAGCAATATGAGCTACAGTAGCTTGTCTGCTTGATCAGACCACATGGGCAGCCTTTGCTCTACATGAGCATCAATGAGCCTTGGCCGCCCATGACCCTGTGGCCGGTTCTCCACTGTTCCTTCCTTGGAGGACTTTTGATAGACACTGTCCACTGCAGACCGGGCACTCCCTATCTCCCTAACTCGCTCAAATCCTTACGCTTGCTTATTTCTCCTACTTCTACAACATTCAACTTGGAGGACAAAATATTAACTTGCTGCCTGAAGAGATAATCAGTGTTATACACTTCTCCTTTCATAATGTTATGCCTGTTGGTGTATATATTTCAGTTAAATCACTTTTATGCCATCAAGTCTTAAATAACAAGATAATATTTTTCAGTAATCCAATTAATGGAATTTATGGAGTTGAATAACTTGCCTGGCACTTTCCTTTCTAGATACTCAAACCACTGCCTTGTGGTAGAGTCTCCCATCAAGTAGACTATCTTATTTTTAAGACAATTTCCCATTTGTGTAGAACTGAACTGTTTAGTGTTGCATACAAAAGAATTCCAGACATCATCCAGATAGAATCCTGCAGGAACGGGTGTTGTTATGCCAGATCTGCATATCTCCACTGGGCCTAAAGCAAAGAAACATTTACCTGAAGAGACTATGCCAAAATTATGCAAATTCCTAATTATCTTGTAACTGATTTTAGATTATATCGGTCCTGATATATGACCATACCAATGCCCGTAGAGTTGGGATGGACATTTATGGTTTGCGTGTCTCCAGGAATAGCAATATTTGTTAATGTCCTGTGGAGAAAAAAATATATGATACGTTCTCTTAAGTTTTTCTAGTTTTACAATACCTCTGCAATGAATTTTAAAGGTCCCGTTCTTCGCGATTCCATCTTTCAAACTTTAGTTAGTGTGTAATGTTGCTGTTAGAGCATAAATAATACCTGCAAAATTATAAAGCTCAAAGTTCAATGCCAAGCGAGATATTTTATTTAACAGAAGTTCCCTTTTCTTTTATGGTAAGAGAATTTGCCCTTTCCGGGCAAAGTACGCTAAGCTGCTGTCCAATCACAACACGGGAAGCGTTGGCCCAATCAGAACTCGTTACGTGTTTCTGAAGGAGGGACTTCATAGAACAAGGAAATCATCAGGCCGTTTTTAGGACAGAGGAAACAGCGCTGTACACATAAGTAAATTGTGTGGAAAAAAAACAGTTTTTTTACACGCGAAACATGAACTCATGTTATGTTGCACACTGTAAACATAATCAAAGCTTCGAAAACATGCGAAGAACGGGACCTTTAGTCCTTTCCCACTTACTTTGTGAAAAGCTGCTTCTCAAAAGGATTTAAAGGGCTTTCCAAACTTCCTTTTGAGTGATGAACCAGGTGGTCACACAAAAGTTTCTTCGGTCTCTCACACTGCCACACCGTCCCTGTTTTTACATCTTTATACTCACAGCAACAGTCGCCTTTCCTCCAACTTCCATCTGCACCCCACTTCAGATTACACTGCACTACTTCCCTGATCCTGATTTTATTGGGCCCTGGCCCTTCATAGTAGCCATTATAGTGGCTGCGTGGGAATGAGGTCTCCCTGTATTTTTTTAAAATCTGCACAACCTCACTGGAGTGCTCGAGGCGTACATAAACTTGTGCCTGACCTTCCCAGGGCAGAAGAAGAGCAACTGAATAAGTCCCATTACAGTGATCCACAACCTCCCCGTACACACTCGCCTTTAAGAAGAATGGAGAAGGTTAAAGTGTAATGCACAAAACGGTTGATCTGTTGGTAAAGCATGTAAAAATATAATATATAAAATGTTGTAATCAACCATTTACAGGCAAATAGGTAACACTTTAAAAAAATAAGTATTGTGTAATAAAGTATTTACAAATCATTTGCAAATAGTTAATTAATAGTTTATAAAATGTAGTTGATACATTAATAGAGTATACAAATAGCGAGTTCTTCTGTAATTAACAAGTTGTTATTGTTAAATTTATTCTGTATTTGTGCGGGGTGGTGTGTTTGGGCTGAGGGTTATTCTGCATTGTAATTTGTAAATGTGTTCAAATCTAACTACTTCATATTCAATTTCAAAACTTCATATTCAAAACTTCAAAAATATAGAGAGCATATTACCTCTCATTCATTCCAATGTGTGCATGTGTGTGTATGCATGTAAGTGTTCTGCATTGGGGATGTTCTATAGTCTCATGCCTTTATTTGTGTGTGTGTTTGTTCTGGATTGTACCAGATGTGTAATTTGTATTATTATTATTATTATTTAAATTTTTGTGTGACAAATACATATTCTGAAAAAAATTAATTAAAAAAAATCCTCACATTCCATTCATTCCTTATGGGGGTAAATTTGACCACATGGGGAAGGATTTGTTACTTTTTTTTTTTCTTTTTTTTTTCAACCACATAAATGCCTAGAATTTATTTATTTATTTATATTCATGGTTCAAGAGTGACAAAATCTCTCCCAATGAACATGAATTAATTTCGGGTCAAAATGACCCGAGGGAAGGATTAGATTTATAAATAAATTGAGCATAACCCCAAAGCTAAATATAACCACTTAAAATAAATAAATATTGTCAATATGAATTATATTCAACTCATAAGGTCATGTTGTTAAAATGTTAAAATATAAACATTTTAAAGGGGTCATCATTAACTTTTCATTCAGCCTTTAATATATTAAAGTTCATTCTGATGTAAGAATATGTTTTGGAGCTGAAAATTTCTTGTTAGTCAAAGAAAAGCTTTTATTGACATCAGGTGCAGCAAATGCTCGATCTCAGAATGTGCCAACTCTTGACGTCAGCATGAGGTGAAACACCGCCTTAACCGAAGAAGAAGAACGCCTGATTCTGTAGCCTCGCCCACTGATTTGTGCATGGCATGTTAAAGATAAAAACATTAAAAAAACAATTATAGTTATAAAAACTACGCAAACATCATAGGTAGATCTCAGACAACAATATCGTTTTTGTTTTAAAAGTAAGTTCATGACCAATTTATGGAACACTTAATATGAATGCAATTAATGCCCAAAAAGGTTGGTTTAAAAGTACGTAATTGATGTCATCATTCCATTTTCCATCTAAAGTGAGAACTATTTACTCTTAATAAGTTGCTAACTAAGCATTATCTTTAACTCTTTACATATGAGCAAATTAAACAATAATACTTTGTTAATGTATAGTAATATTGAATGAAGAACTCACTATTTGTGTAGTCTATTTATGTATTTTCTATTGTTAGTACATTTTTACAATAGTTATTATAAAGTGTTACCAGCATATTCAATATGACAAATGTATTTACATTATTTAAAAAATATTATAAAAGAAAAGAAACTAACACACCTTTAGCTTTGAATTGAATAGCTTTGCTTTGAAAAAATCTCCTCCATATCTTTTCAAGTTCTTGTTGTGGTCTCTGGCTGTGATGGTAACGGTGATCTTTTCTCCCACTTTGTAACTCTCCCTGAGTCCAACAATAGAGAATGTTGAGTGGACTGGACTTGTGCTCTGACCCAGTTGAGTGATTTCTTGATCTGGACCGGGCCAGTCCAGGGCCTTCTGTAGCCTTTCCCATTCCTCTTCACTGATTCCAATGTCAGGAATGACAATTACAGATGAGGAATTAGTTTGCATCTGTTTTTTTTTATCATGTTTAGGAATAGGGGGCTGGAATTGTTGTATCTGATGACCACTCTCCAGGAATCTCCATAAAGTCTGAAAGATACCAAGAAATCAATTTAGCCTATTCAAATGTTGGTGTTGTTACACAAACCAACAGTGTTGGGTAAAGTTACTTTTAAGTAATGCAGTACAATATTAATTATGTTACTTAGTTAATTTTTATGGAAAATAATGTGTTTACTTTTTTAATCTCTTTTTTTTTGCGAATATTTAACAGTATTGCACTCAACAACATAGCCTATATAACACACACCGGACTAGCATGTCAGATCCCTTGACATTACTGGTTCCCTTTCAGTCAGTCACATTCAACGTACGTCTCCGTTCCCTCCTTCAGGGAACGAGGTTTACATATGTAGACATTATATGACCTATTCTAGGGTGAAAAATCTCTTGACGAGCTTAAAATACACAAAAGACATTTGTATGTATTTGAACTAAAATATATTGATTGTACTTGCTTATTTTGCTCAAGATAAGGAGGAACTCTGCTTCTAACCAAAGGTCGAGATCCGTCTTTTTTTTATTGTTCCACTATTTTGCCCCGCAGCATTGGGGAAATTGTGATCCTCTGCCCATCTTGACTTCTGAGAGACACTGCCACTCTGAGATACTCTTTTTATGCCAAATCATCTTGCCAATTGAACTATTAAATTTGCAATAACCACCTCACCTGTCCCTAACTTTAACCTTAAACTTACCCACTGCACCACACCTGACCCTAACTTTACACTTAAACTGACCCACACCACCACACCTGACCCTAACTTTACCCTTAAACTGACCCACACCACCACACCTGTCCCTAACTTTACCCTTAAACTGACCCACACCACCACACCTGACCCTAACTTTACCACACCTGACCCTAACTTTACCCTTAAACTGACCCACACCACCACACCTGACCCTAACTTTACCCTTAAACTAACCCACACCACCACACCTGACCCTAACTTTACCCTTAAACTAACCCACACCACCACACCTGTCCCTAACTTTACCCTTAAACTGACTTACACCACCACACCTGTCTCTAACTTTACCCTTAAGCTTACCCACACCACGACAGCTGACCCTAACTTTACCCTTAAACTTACCCACACCACCACACCTGTCTCTAACTTTACCCTTAAACTTACCCACACCACCACACCTGTTTTTAACTTTACCCTTAAACTTACCCACACCACCACACCTGACCCTAACTTTACCCTTAAACTTACCCATACCACCACACCTGTCCCTAACTTTACCCTTAAACTAACCCACACCACCACACCTGACCCTAACTTTATCCTTAAACTTACCCACACCACCACACCTGACCCTAACTTTACCCTTAAACTTACCCACACCACCACACCTGTCCCTAACTTTACCCTTAAACTGACCCACACCACCACACCTGTCCCTAACTTTACCCTTAAACTTACCCACACCACCACACCTGTCCCTAACTTTACCCTTAAAGGGGGGGTGAAACACTCAGTTTCAGTCAGTGTCATGTCAATCTTGAGTACCTATAGAGTAGCATTGCATCCTGCATATCTCCGAAAAGTCTTTATTTTTTTTATAATTATATAAGAAAGATGCGCTGTTCCGAGTCTTTCCGAAAAAAGCCGAGCGGGTGGGGGCGTGTCGTGTGACCGGAGCTAAATAATGACGTGTGCAGCAGCGCGCTGCAGTGAGGAAAGTGATTCGCTCTGTGAGGAAAGTGATTCGCTCAGTGAGGAAAGTGATTCGCTCAGTGAGGAAAGTGATTCGCCCGCCGCGTGAGGAAAGTGATTCGCTCTGTGAGGAAAGTGATTCGCTCAGTGAGGAAAGTGATTCGCCCGCCGCGTGAGGAAAGTGAGTCGCTCTGTGAGGAAAGTGATTCGCTCTGTGAGGAAAGTGATTAGCTCAGTGAGGAAAGTGATTCGCCCGCCGCGTGAGGAAAGTGAGTCGCTCTGTGAGGAAAGTGATTCGCTCAGTGAGGAAAGTGAGTCGCTCTGTGAGGAAAGTGATTCGCCCGTCGCGTGAGGAAAGTGCTAATACAGATCGACCGCCGGCCTATCAGTGGGTAAGTCAGTAGCTACTGGTTATATCACCTGTTTAGCATCCTACAAGCCAGCGCTTTGATGGGCGTAGCCTGTTGCTTTCGCTCTCTCCCTCGCTCTCTCTCACGCGCTTCCGGTAGAATTGTCCGTAAGGCCCATACAAGGAAATTCCGCCCCCGTTAACGTCAAAGGGGACGCATGATCTCAAAAAACTTGCCGAAACTTATGACTAACCGGAAGTAGTATTTTTGACAAAGAAATACTCCCATCAAACGTCCACCTTAACTTTTGAAACTTTGTCTATGTTTAGTATGGGATTCCAAGTCTTTAACAGTGTAAAAAGATCAGTATGCATGAAACAGCATTTCACCCCCCCTTTAAACTTACCCACACCACCACACCTGACCCTAACTTTACCCTTAAACTAACCCACACCACCACACCTGACCCTAACTTTACCCTTAAACTTACCCACACCACCACACCTGACCCTAACTTTACCCTTAAACTTACCCACACCACCACACCTGTCCCTAACTTTACTCTTAAACTTACCCACACCACCACACCTGTCCCTAACTTTACTCTTAAACTTACCCACACCACCACACCTGTCTCTAACTTTACCCTTAAACTGACCCACACCACCACACCTGACCCTAACTTTACCCTTAAACTTACCCACACCACCACACCTGTCCCTAACTGTACCCTTAAACTTACCCACACCACTACACCTGACCCTAACTTTACCCTTAAGCTTACCCACACCACCACACCTGTCCCTAACTTTACCCTTAAACTTACCCACACCACCACACCTGTCCCTAAGTTTACTCTTAAACTTACCCACACCACCACACCTGACCCTAACTTTACTCTTAAACTTAACCACACCACACCTGACCCTAACTTTACCCTTAAACTTACCCATAACACCACACCTGTCTCTAACTTTACCCTTAAGCTTACCCACACCACCACACCTGACTCTAACTTTACCCTTAAGCTTACCCACACCACCACACCTGACCCTAACTTTACCCTTAAGCTTACCCACACCACCACACCTGACTCTAACTTTACCCTTAAGCTTACCCACACCACCACACCTGACCCTAACTTTACCCTTAAGCTTACCCACACCACCACACCTGACCCTAACTTTACCCTTAAGCTTACCCACACCACCACACCTGACCCTAACTTTACCCCTAAGCTTACCCACACCACCACACCTGACTCTAACTTTACCCTTAAACTTACCCATAACACCACACCTGTCTCTAACTTTACCCTTAAACTTACCCACACCACCACACCTGACCCTAACTTTACCCTTAAGCTTACCCACACCACCACACCTGACTCTAACTTTACCCTTAAACTTACCCACACCACCACACCTGACTCTAACTTTACCCTTAAACTTACCCACACCACCACACCTGGCCCTAACTTTACCCTTAAACTTACCCACACCACCACACCTGTCCCTAACTTTACCCTTAAGCTTATCCACATATCCACACCTGTAACTTTACCCGTATCCCCCCTCAATATTAGCAAAAGTGTTCTGCAATAAAATATGAACACAATATGTACATTTTACTTATGTTTTGATGTAAGTATATAGTAGTTGAGGCCACCTAATAAAAAGTTGGACCAGGAAATTTAATAAACTGAAAAGTAATGTGAATTTTTTTATTTTATTTGTATAAAGTCCCTGAAATATTTGGGTCAATGTGTTACTTTACCCAGTACATAACAAAATAAAATAAAAAAAATCCTTAGTGGTGGCTAACCAGTGAGTTATTGAGGTATGTCTTTTCTGTTGAGCTAGAGACCCTGTTGTGTGTGTTTCTGTGTTGCAAGATTGTGTGTAGCTTTCTATATATACGTGTCTTAGGCAGTTTGTGAAAATTAAGTCTTCTCAAGTAAATTTTTACAGATAGCAGGGCCCTTGTGAAATCAGGTTTATGTTTTACTTCGTGGCTGAAAGGTTTGACTGTCAAACCAACTGATAGTTTTAGTCAGATAGAATACAAGTTGATTGGGACATTTTTCTCCATTCATCTCAATAGTAAATCGTTTCCCACCTGAATTCAGCCTATAATAAAGACATTTTTAAGGCATCTTTCTCAGCTCCAGTGTTGGTGTAATTACTGTGTTGGCCTCTGTGGAGCAGTGTTGTGCAACGAATATATTTCTATAATTTGGTGTACATTTGTTATGATGTATGTGCATGGTGGGTCCAAGTTTGCAAGGTTAGGGGCATCAAAAATGTAAAAGATTTTCTAAGCATTATTTGAGGTTGCTTGAATTATTTAGATTAGCTTCCTCCACATTAATATCTAATATCCCCTTCCTAAACTACACATATGTGAAAAACTAATTGTGACTGATTACTTTGCATCTCAGTAAGGCGGTTCTTGGCTGGAATAAACTGTCAGTCAGTCAAAGGTCTAAATATACAAGACTGTTAATATTACTATTGAAGTTAAAGAGGCTTTTCTTTATTTGAAGCAGAGTGAAACAGGAATAGTGCACATCTAGCTCAATCAAATCTTACATTTTATTATTTATCTTTAGACAAATCAATACGCAATACAAAGAAATATGTTTTTAATCAATATATAAATAATGATTGCCATATACAGGTGCTGGTCATATAATTAGAATATCATCAAAAAGTTGATTTATTTCACTAATTCCATTCAAAAAGTGAAACTTGTATACTATATTCATTCATTACATACAGACTGATACATTTCAAATGTTTATTTCTTTTAACTGTGATGATCATAACTGACAACTAAGGAAAATCCCAAATTCAGTATCTCAGAAAAATTAAGAATATTACTTAAGACCAATGCAAAGAAAGGATTTTTAGAAATCTTGGCCAACTGAAAAGTATGAACATGAAAAGTATGAGCAAGTACAGCACTCAATACTTAATTGGGACTTCAGGTGACCAGGTCTCGTGGAGCTCTGCTGCAGTGGAAAATGGGCTGGCCTTGGATTTTCAAGCCAACAAACGGTCCTCTCGAGTAGTTGTCTTGCGGGGTCTGCCTGACCTGGGCTTGTCAAAAACGTCTCCAGTCTCTTCAAAAATGTTTTTATCCTCTGTACTTGACGCTGAGACACATTGAAGGTGTCTGCCACATCAGCAGTGGATCTGGTCTTCAGCCTCTTGATAATCAAAACTTTAGTCTCAGGGTGAATCTTAGGCATGTTTGCAGAGGTCTAGTTGCAGTTGATGTGAAGGTCTAGTGTACTGGGGTTCTTTTTATACACACTTGAGACCTAATTGATCCATTATTAGTTACAGGTGAAGCTCATATGACAAGGTGACAACACTTATGTCTTTGCAAAAATTGACTCAATGGGCTTTACCAAGCTGTGAATATTAGAATACTTTTTGAAAGTTTAGTTTTTCACTGAAACATTATCACAAAAGCTGGTGGGATTAAAATGAGCCATTTCTTGTAAAAAAATCTTGATTAGAAATATATTTCAGCGGCACTTTAGGTCAATTTGTACACAAGCGACAAGACTTTTGTCAGGGACTGTATCAGTCTATGTGTAATTAATGAAAATAATATACAAGTTTCACTTTTGGAATGGAATTATTGAAATAAATCAACTTTTTGATGATTTCTAATTATATTCTGATTATAATTCTAATAATATGACCAGCACCTGTATGTTTTCTCTTACCTCACATAAGCACTTAGGTTTGTGCTTACAGTTTTTTTATTCATGGTGGTACTATTTTCAGAAGTAAAGTATACATTTTCAAAAACTCTTAGCAAAGAAATCTAAACTGATCACTTTTGCAACACAGCTAGTCACTTTCAATACCTGAAACAATGCTTCCATTAAAGTAGTACATACACTATTGCCAAAAGTATTTGGACAACCTTCAAATCATTGTATTCAAGTTTTCCAATCTCTTCCAAAGCAAATGTGTATACTGTTTTGTTGTGATGTATAACGAAGACACGAGACCTCATGTAGGTTTTAACCATGTTTCCTTTATCTGCCTTCAGCCCCGCCCCGTGACCCCAACATTACATATATGCTTCAGGGTGACAGTATGTGACTCATTTATGACGTATCATGACATCTCCCTTTTTTTTTTTTTTTTTTACATTCTGCAGGCAACAACAACAACAAAAAATCACCTTGTATATAACACACTATTACAAAACAAATGTGTATCACTGCACATCATAACTAAACAGCAACAAAATTATTATTATTTTTATCAAGGTTTTTTGTTTAACTGTCCTTGGAACTGTGATCAAATAAACTTAAGGAAAAAATCATTGAACTACTCCTCAATAAGCCTTCTTGGTTTTGAGACAACTCGTCCACTCGCCGTTTTCACAGGTAGGCTCAGGCTTAAGCGTTTGGTGGGGCTGTCATCTATATTCCTTGATTGAGTGTCCATTTCATGTTTTTCCTCTTTGTCACACTCATTTTCTTGAATCACATTTTGTTTGTCCACGTCCTTCCTTGGTGTGTCTCTTTGTTCTTTTGATTTCATCAAAAACTTTCTGTTCCTTCTGTACACCTGTCCCTCTGGTGTCTGAACGACATAAGATCTTGGCTGCTCAGAAAGTCCAGTAACTTCAGCTGGATTCCATGTGCCATCTTGCCATATTCTTACATTGTCACCAACCTGAAGTTTCTGAAGAGGTTTAGCACTTTGGTCGAAATATTCCTTCTGCTTCTTTTGCCTGTTTTCTAACACCTGCTGGACTGGGTTAGTTACCATGCTAGGCTTCAGCAACACTGATTTCATCGGAAGTCTTGTTTTTAGCCTTCGACCCATCAACAGTTGGGCTGGAGATGCTCCAATATCCTCCAGAGGTGTGCTTCTCAGGTTTAACAGACAAAGGTAAGGATCTTTTCCATCAGCTTTTGCCTTTTTTAGCATATGTTTAACAGTCTGAACTCCTCTCTCTGCCATTCCATTCGACTGTGCGTGATGGGGGCTTGAGGTTTTGTGCATGAATTCCCATTCTTTCGCAAAAGCTTGAAATTCACGGGAGCTAAACTGTGGCCCATTGTCTGAAATGATTGTTTCAGGAATACCATGTCTGGCGAATTGTGACTTCAGATGGGTAATGACTGTTGTACTTCTTGTATCTGACCTCAGCCACTCTACTTCGATGAATTTGGAGTGATAATCCACTAAGAGTAGATACCCCTGCTGGTCAAAAGTAAACAAATCAACTCCTATTTTCTGCCAGGGTCTTTCAGGAACGCTGTGTGGATGTAATGGCTCTTTGGTTTGCCGTTTCTGGTATGTGCTGCATACATCACAGTTGTTTACCATCTCTGTTATGCTTTGTGACATTCCAGGCCAAAAAAGCACATCTCTCGCTCTCCGTCTGCAGCTTTCTATGCCTAGATGACTTTCATGAACTCTCTTTAGCATTTCTGCTCTCATTGATGCTGGAACTATGAGCCGTTCTCCTTTGAACAAAACTCCGTCCATCACTGATATTTCCTCTCTGAAGTTCCAATATCCTTGTATTTCTTTTGCTGCTTGATTCTTTCTTTCAGGCCATCCATTTAGCACTGTCTCTATGAGTTTTTTTAGAATCACATCATTTTTTGTTTCCTTTATGAATTCACCTAGTTTCTCATTTGACACAGGTAAGTTGGACATTACCATATGCACTTGAGCATCTATTTCTTGATCAGGAGAGCCGGTCTCAGGTAATGACGCTCTGGATAATGCATCAGCTATATACATCTCTTTACCTGGCTTGTACTGCACATTCACTTGATATTTTTGTAGTCTCATCAGCAGTCTCTGTATTCTAGCTGGAGCGCTGCTCAGTGGCTTTTTCATTATTGCTTCAAGCGGTTTGTGGTCAGATTGTACATCTACCTCTCTTCCATAAACATATTGATGAAAACGTTCTACTCCAAACACAATTGCCAACATCTCCTTCTCTATTTGCGCGTAGCGCTGTTCTGTTTCGGTCAATGCACGCGATGCGTAAGCCACTGGCTTGTCTTCTTGAAGTAAAACAGCACCCAGTCCGCTTTTAGATGCATCGACAGAAAGTGTTACTGGTAGACTGACATCATAGTATCTGAGCAAGGGGGCCTCAGTGAGCATTATCTTCAGTTTGTGAAATGCGCGCTGATGTTCCTCCTCCCACTGCCAGGCAACGTCATCTCTGGTCAGTATACGCAATGGCTCAGTGTGTTGTGACATGTTTGGAATGAACTTTGCGAGGTAAGTGACCATACCTAAGAATCTCTCCACATCCTTTTTGCATTCAGGAGTAGGCATTTTTCTGACTGCCTCTATTTTAGTCTCATCAGGTTTCAAACCATCCCGTGCGAAGATGTGTCCGAGATATTTGATTTCCTCTAGGCCTATCTTGCATTTCTCCTTATTCAGCTTGAAGTTCTTGACCCTCGCCCTCTCCAGCACTTGCTTCAGTCTGTTATCATGCTGTGCTTTTGTTTCTCCCCAGATCAGCAGATCATCAATGTACGTCTCAACGCCTTCAATTCCTTCAAAAAGTTGTTTCACCGTCCTGTGGAAAACTTCTGGAGCTGAGTTAACGCCAAATGGGAGACGGAGGAATCTGAAGCGGCCAAAAGGAGTGTTGAATGTACAAAGGCGAGAGCTGGCTTCATCTAATTTAAGTTGCCAAAAACCTGAACTTGCATCCAGCACTGTAAAGTATTTGGCCTTTGAGAGTCTACTGGTTATTTCTTCTACTGTTGGCAGCTGATAGTGTTCTCTCATCACTGCTGTGTTGAGGTCTCTGGGGTCTAAACATATCCTTAATTTCCCATTGGACTTTTCTACAATCACTATGGGGTTGACCCACTGAGTGGGCTCTTCAATTCTTTCTATTACTTTCAGTTTTTCCATTCTGTTCAATTCTGTTTTCAGGTTTTCTCTCAGGGTCACTGGAATTTTCCTAGGCGGATGAACTTTGGGAACCACATTTTCATCTATTCGGATCGTGTGCTCGCCCTCCAGGCAACCTATGCCCTCAAACACATCAGCATACTCTGTGAAGATATCCATTTTCTCGCTTTTGCTCAATTCCATGACTCTCCGAATGAGCCCCATTTGTTCGCATGCATTAATTCCTAATATTGGTTTAGCAACTGTTTTCACCACAATAAATTCCAGTACATGAGTTTTCTTTTTGTATTTCACTGTCCAGTTACACTTTCCTTTCACAGGTATCTTGTCTCCGGTGTAAGTTGACAGTTTCACATTTGTGGGTCTAAGTATGTTCTTTTTTCCAATTCTTCGCAGCAGGCTGTACGGGATTACATTGGCTTGCGCACCAGTATCAAGTTTAAATTTTACATGTTTGTGCTCCAGTTTCAAGTCAACTGTCCATTCATCTGTCCCTGTCTGCGTTTGCACTGCACCGATGAAGAGACTAGGTCTCTGTTCTGTGACATCATCATCCACCGCATGCACTTTTTTTGATTTACACATCTTAGCAAAGTGATTCATTTTATCACAGTTCTTGCATTGTTTGCCATATGCAGGGCAATTGCGTGATGCATGCTCTGTTCCACATCTTTTGCAAGTAAAAATGCCTGTTTTGTCTTTTTCGTTCGGTTTGTGTTTATTTCGTTGCTCGTTTTTGCGTGTCTGCTTATGTTTCACTGCATCAACGTGCTTGCTTTCACGTGCAGAGGCACATGCTATGCGATCTTCGTCATGCATTTGCTTCATCTGAGCTTTTGTCATTTCTGACGCGATACACAGTTGAGTAGTTTTTTCGAGACTAATGTCAACTTCTCTTAAAAGTCTCTCTCTCATGGCATCTGACGTGATTCCACAGACAACTCGATCTCTTATCAGAGATTCCTGCAACAGTCCAAACTCGCACGATTTCGCCTTTAGCTTTAGTTCTGTGATGTATTGGCTAATCGGCATGTCACCTTGCACACACGTGAAAAACTTGTATCTCTCATAGGTAATGTTCTTCTTGGGGTTGCAGTACTCTTCAAATTTCCCCATTATTTTCGACAGGTCTTGTTTATCATTGTCTTCTTCAAACGTGAAGGTATTATACACTTCAACCGCCTCTTCTCCGGCTACATGAAGAAATAGAGAGGACTTTACCTTGTCTGTCTTGCTAGCGCTTCCCGTTGCGTCTAGATACAGCTCAAATCTTTGCCGAAATCTCCGCCAGTTCTCTGACAAATTACCGTTCAGTAAATCAAGTCCTGCAGGTGGCCTTAATCCTTCCATCCTTGCTTTATTTTCTTCAGTACTTTACTTCTGACACCATGTTTTGTTGTGATGTATAACGAAGACACGAGACCTCATGTAGGTTTTAACCATGTTTCCTTTATCTGCCTTCAGCCCCGCCCCGTGACCCCAACATTACATATATGCTTCAGGGTGACAGTATGTGACTCATTTATGACGTATCATGACATATACAATCAAGCGCCTAGGCATGCATTCGCTTCTACAAACATTTGTGAAAGAATGGGTTGCTCTCAGGATCTGAGATTCACACGAGAACAAGAAGAGATTCACATTCGTAAAATATCCTCACCACTAAATATTCCACGGTCAACTGTTAGTGGTATTATAACAAAGTGAAAGCAATTGGGAACAACAGAAACTCAGCCATCAAGTGGTTGGCCACAAAAAAAAAAAAATCCCACGTTGGGGTCAGCGCATGCTGAGGTGCACAGTGCACAAAAGTCACCAACCTTCTGCAGAGTCAATAGCCAGACCTCCAAACTTCATGTGGCCTTCAGATTAGCTCAAGAACAGTGTGTAGAGAGCTCCATGGAATGGGTTTCCATGGCCGAGCGGTTCATCCAGATTATGATGTGAGCTTGTTTTTCAGGGGTTGGGTTTGGCCCCTTAGTTTCTAGTGAAAGGAAAAAGACATTTTCATGCTAAACTTTGTAGAAACATTTTGGGGATACCCCTTCCTGCTCCAACATGACTGTGGTGCGCACCAGTGCACAAAGCAAGCAGTTCTGACCAGGGCCAGCCCATGGCATAGGCGGAATAGGCAAATGCTAGGGGCACCACTCGTCCATATGGGCGCCAAAGTGAGTGATTTTTCCGGTTTTATTACTACTATTTTATTATTAATATTAATTCTAAATATTACCAAAAAAACCTTAAACAAATCCCCAGACTCTTCCCAGACCACCGCATCAATCTCCTCCTGCCAAGCGAGTGCTTTAGTGTGTCCGATATTGAACGCGCGATCAGGAAATGGGAATTTGTTGTCCCGTCGCCTAAATGCATAATCTAAATATGAATGTTTGCTAATTAATTCCAGTTATTTAAACTTTATGTAAGCAACTGTTCTGGATGATCAGAATCTGTAAAAAATCATGTCAATTGTTTATATATAATTTATTTTAAAAGCCTAATGTTTTTACTCAGTTGCGCAATTAAGGGGATATATGGCGTTTTTAAAATTTATTTTCTGAAATTAGTAATGATATTTATATACAGGTTTATCTAAAATAGCTAAAAATAAAATGCACACTAAATATAAAAATGTCTTTAAAAGTTTAATTCATGGTAAAAACATCAGCATCCATAGTTTAGTGGAGGATATACCTCCATACATACACACATTGTTGTATATATGTGTGTGTGCGTGTGTGTATGTGTGTCCTTGTTTATATTACATTGTGGGGACCAAATGTCCCCATAAGGATAGTAAAACCTGAGATTACCTACATTGTGGGAACCAGCCAGCGGTCCCCACTTTTCAAAATGCTTATGAATCATACTGGATGAGTTTGAGAAAGTAAAAATGCTGAATGTTTCCTGTGATGGGTAGTTTTAGGGGCAGGGGCAGTGTAGGGGGATAGAAAATATGGTTTGTACAGTTTAAAAATCATTACGTCTATGGACAGTCCCCACAAAGATTGTGAACCAGACGTGTGTGTGTGTGTGTGTGTGTGTGTGTGTGTGTGTGTGTGTGTGTGTGTGTGTGTGTGTGCGCGCATTTATGATACAAGGGGCACCAAGTAAAATCTTGCCTAGGGCAGCAAATTGGTCAGGGACGGTCCTGTTTCTGACCTCAACCCGATTGAACATCTTTGGGATGAATTAGAGCAGAGACTGTGAGGCTGACCTCACAAATGCGCTTCTAGAGGAATTGTTACAAAAATTCCCATAAACACAATCCTAAATCTTGTGGGAAGTGTTCCCAGAAGAGTGGAAGCTGTTATAGCTGTAAAGGCTGGGCCAACTCCATATTAAACCGAACATATTAAGAATGGCATGTCATTAAAGTTAAAGGGCTAGTTCACCCAAAAATGAAATTGATGTCATTAATGACTCACCCTAATGTCGTTCCACACCCGTAAGACCTACATTCATCTTCGGAACACAGATTAAGATATTTTATATTTTAGTTCCAGAGCATATGCAGTCAATGCCCACTATACTGTCCATGTCCAGAAAGCTAATAAAAACATAATCGAAGTAGTCCATATGTGACATCAGTTGGTTGATTAGAATCTCTTGAAGCATCAAAAATACATTTTGGTCAAAAAATATCAAATACTATGAATTTATTGAGCATTGTCTTCTCTTCCGTGTTCCTCCAAAAAGATTCAAACGGTTAATGAATCAGTGAATCGATCAATGCTTCGGGTCGCCAATGTCCCGTGATTTTAGCAGTTTGGCGGTTTGACGCAATGGTGACTCGAATCATTGATCGATTCACTGATTCATTAACCGTTTGAATCTTTTTGAAGGAACGGAAGAGAAGAAAATGCTGAATAAAATCATAGTATTTGATATTTTTGGACCAAAATGTATTTTTGATGCTTCAAGAGATTCTAATCAACCAACTGATGTCACATATGGACTACTTTGATGATGTTTTTATTCCCTTTCTGGACATGGACAGTAAAGTGGGCATTGACTGCATATGCTCTGGGACTAAAATCTAAAATATCTTAATCTGTGTCTGAAGATGATTGGAGGTCTTACGGGTGGGGAACGACATTAGAGAAGAGTCATTAATAACAAATTTCATTTTTGGGTGAACTAACCCTTTAATGTGCATGCAAAGGCAGGCGTCCCAAAACTTTTGGAAATATATGCATGATATACAGTAGGGGGAAAAAGTATTTAGTCAGCAACCAATTGTTCAAGTTCTCCCATTTAAAAAGATGAGAGAGGCCTGCAATTTACATCATAAGGACACTTCAACTATGAGAGACAGAATGAGGGGAAAAAAAAGTCTGATTTTTAAAGAATTTATTTGCAAATTACAGTGGAAAATAAGTATTGTGTCACCTACAACACCTACAAAAAAAGCAAGATTTCTGGCTTTCACAGAACTGTAATTTCTTCTTTAAGATGCTCCTCTGTCCTCCACTCGTTATCTTTATTAACGGCAGCTGTTTGAACTCATTATCAGTATAAAAGACACCTGTCCACAATCTCAAACAGTCAGACTCCAAACGAAACTGAATAAATGGGTCCATGTAATGTGAGATTGTGAGTATAAAACTCCTTCCATCAGCAAGGCATTGAAGATAAAACATGGCTGGGTCTTTCAGTATTACAATGATCCCAAACACACCGCACGGGCAACAAAGGAGTGGCTTCGTAACAAGCATTTCAAGGTCCTGTGGCTGGTTGCACAGGCTGTGCACAAGTAACAACTTAGTACCCATTTCTGTAAAAACTAGGCTAAGTTACAAATTATGCACTACAAAATATTTTTTTGCGTTGCACAATTAAACGTAGCTGAAGTGTAAATCTATGTATAAACTAAATATTTACAGAATAAGGAGTAACGGTTGGAATAGTAGACAGACTGAACATAATAATAAGCTGTTGTTTTACATGACAGACTTTAATTCTTTACACCTATGTGATAATGCTGATATTTACACTTATATTTTAAGAGAAAAAACATTATGTGAATAGATTTCTTTGTTACATACTCTTTAACATAAACCTGTGCAAAACAACGCGCCACTGCATGCATCTGTCCAACACGATCTCATGGTCATGCGTATAAATAGTACGAGTTTGCAATCTCGTGAAATGTATACGCCAAAATGAGTTTTGGTGTGCGTATGGTACGCGGTTTTTCGCGTGCATATGAGACACACTTTATGGCGTGCATGACACGCTCTTGGGTAGGTTTAGGGTGGTGGGGTGGGGTTTTCGTATGTATAATACGCCATAAAGTGCGTATCATATGCACGCGAAAAACCGTGTACCCTAAGCACGCCAAAACTCATTTTGGCGTATACATTCCACGAGATTGCAAACTGGTACTATTTATATGCATTTTTGTGAGATCCGTTTCACCTGTCCCATTGCTCCGTGTTGTACATGTCATGATGTCAAATAAAATCAGTCATAATCAATAAATGTAATTTCTTTTCTTTTTTTTCCAGTATTTGTTTATTGATCCTTATTAATGTTATTTCATATACTGAATGCTTCTGAATGTTATTTATATAGCTATAAAAGCACTTAAGTTATTTACAGTTAAGTACTGTACTTAATGGAAAATTATTTTTACCATTGGTTACGAAGCAAAATAAGTTATAAAAATGAAGGATAAACTGAAATTCAGGGCATTTCAACACAACTTCTGCTCATGTATTTTAAGGCTGCTATTGGATCATTGAGAGTAAACGTCATATGCGACTACGCATTACTTCATGGAGAGCTTACGACCTACTAGCTACATTCTGCCATAACATCAAATGGTGCAACCGAAAAAGGACAGAGTTAGGTACAAACTAGCTAGAAGTTACTAAGCCTCTAGTGTGGACTTTACTTTCAAATTTAAGAAAGAACTTACGAATGACTGATGCAACCCTACCTGGGAGTGGCCTAGCCAGTCTTCAGATCTCAACCCCATCTTTGGAGGGAGTTGAAAATCCATATTGCCCAGCGACAGCCCCAAAACATCACTGCTCTAGAGGAGATCTGCATGGAGGAATGGGCCAAACTACCAGCAACAGTGTGTAAAACATTGTGAAGACTTACAGAAAATGTTTGACCTCCTTCGATGCCAACAAAGGGTATATAAAAAAATATTGAGATACTTTTATTTTTGACGAAATACTTATTGTCCACCATAATTTGTAAATAAAATCTTTAAAAAATCATGTGATGTTTTTTCTTGATTTTTTTCCCCTTCTCATTCTGTCTCTCATAGTTGAAGTGTACCTATGATGAAAATTACAGGCCTCTCATCTTTTTAAGTGGGAGAACTTGCACAACTGGTGGCTGACTGCCACACTGTGTGTGTGTGTGTGTGTGTGTGTGTGTGTGTGATATATATATATATATATATATATATATATATATATATATATATATATATATATGTAGTGTGTGTGAAATGTAATAAAATAATGTAACATTTGGTTTGTCATCAGAACAAAACATTTTAATAATTTAATTAATTAGAAAATAATGCAAAACACATTTCAAACCAGCCTTGTTGTATACAGGCTACACCCATCTTATGTAATTGACATAAAATATATAAAGAATTTAATAGAGAATTTAATAGAATATTTAATAATAATATCTATAGTGTGTGATCAGAAAGGTATGATGAAGATACAGGATCAATTGGACTAAATAATAGACAAACGTATTAAACTGAAGAAGATGCCAATTAAAAGTTGTCTTGAATTCATTGTGAAAACAAATGTTACATCCACCAGGTGTAGTGCCCATGATCACCACCAGAGGACACTCCTCCTGTCTCCCTCATCTCATCATGAACTGCATTTTCCATAGCCCATTGCCTGGACTCATTATGGTCTAATTACTACAACCTGTGAGTGATTAACTTGCTTATACAAGTCCTGTGTGTTCATTCACTCTCCGTGAAGTCTTGTTTGAGTTGTGTGCTTGTTAATGGTTGGCTCTCTTGTTTACCAGGCTCTGACTGTCTCTCTGATTATCCTTGCTTGCTTGTGTTTTGGACTCTCTGGACTCTGCTATCTGGATTTTTTGCCATGTGGTTTTGACCCTATGCCAGTTCTGTGCATTACCCTTAGTAAAGCTTCATTTGCTTGCACACGCACACGCACATGCTTACAGGATTATTAGGAACACCTGTTCAATTTCTCATTAATGCAATTATCTAATCAACCAATCCCATGGCATTTGCTTCAATGCATTTAGGGGTGTGGTCCTGGTCAAGACAATCTCCTGAACTCCAAACTGAATGTCAGAATGGGAAAGAAAGGTGATTTAAGCAATTTTGAGCGTGGCATGGTTGTTGGTCCCAGACGGGCCGGTCTGAGTATTTCACAATCTCTTAATTACTGGGATTTTCACACACAACCATTTCTAGGATTTCCAAAGAATGGTGTGAAAAGGGAAAAACATCCAGTATGCGGCAGTCCTGTGGGCGAAAATGCCTTGTTGATGCTGGAGGTCAGAGGAGAATGGGCCAACTGATTAAAGCTGATAGAAGAGCAACTTTGACTGAAACAACCACTAGTTACACCCGAGGTACGGAGCAAAGCATTTGTGAAGCCACAACACACAAAACCTTGAGGCGGATAATAATAATAATAATAATAAATAATAATAATAATAATAATAATAATAATAATAATAATAATAATATAATAATTCATTACATTTATATAACACTTTTCTAGGCACTCAAAGTGCTTTACGTAGAAGGGGGAATCTCCTCAACCACCACCAATGTGCAGCATCCACCTGGATGTTGCGACGGCAGCCATATTGCGCCAGAACGCTCACCACACACCAGCTGATTGGTGGAGAGGAGACAGAGTGATTAAGCCAATCAGGATATGGGGGTTATTAGGAGGCCATGATGGACAGGGGCCAAGTGGGCAAATTTGGCCAGGATACCGGGGTTACACCCCTACTCTTTATTGAAGGACATCCTGGGATTTTTAACGACCACACAGAGTTGGGACCTCGGTATAACGTTTCATCCAAAAGACGGTGCTCTTTGACAGTACAGTGTCCCCATCACTATACTGGGGTGTTAGGACCCACAAAGACCACAGGGTGAGCACCCCCTGCTGGCCTCACTAACACCTCCACCAGCAGAAACCTAGTTTTCCCAGTTGTTCTCCCATCCAGGTACTGACCAGGCTCAGCCCTGCTTAGCTTTAGTGGGAAACCAGTCTTGGACTACAGGGTGATATGGCTGCTGGCTACAACAGCAGGATTTGTGCCCTGGATGGGCTACAACAGCAGAAGACCCCACCGGGGACCACTCATCTCCACTACCAATAGAAAAAGAGGCTACACAAGCTCAACAAAATTGGACAGTTGAAGACTGGAAAAATGTTGCCTGGCCTGATGAGTCTCGATTTCTGTTGAGACATTCAGATGGCAGAGTCAGAATTTGTCGTAAACAGAATCAGAACATGGATCCATCATGCCTTGTTACCACTGTGCAGGCTGGTGGTGGTGTTGTAATGGTGTGGGGGATGAAAGCTTGAATCATTTCAAATTGGTTTCTTGAACATGGCAATGAGTTCACTGTACTAAAATGGCCCCCACAGTCACCAGATTTCAAACCAATAGAGCATCTTTGGGTTGAGATCTGGTGACTGTGGGGGCCATTGTCTCATTTTTTTTGTGGTGGAACGGGAGCATGGTGCCCTGGATGTGCATCCCACAAATCTCCATCAACTGCAAGACGCTATCCTATGAATATGGTCCAACATTTCTAAAGAATGCTTTCAGCACCTTGTTGAATCAATGCCACGTAGAATTAAGGCAGTTCTGAAGGCGAAGGGGGGTCAAACACAGTATTAGTATGGTGTTCCTAATATTCCTTTAGGTGTGTGTGTGTATAAATGCAGGGCCGTACTCACCATTGAGGTCCCCGAGGTCCGGACCTCGGTAATTCTCAGAGGTGTACATAATAGAAGTTGCAAAATAATAAACTATTCAGGCGGCGTGTACAAACAGGTGTCCTCGCCTCGTCCGGCGTATGTTTTCAATTGTTTCCAATGGATGCGCCGCACTTTTCAATAGCCAATAGCTGGCAGGTTTTGTCCATTTTTATGCATTGAGCGTCCACAGTTCAACTTTGGGTGAACATCAATGTCCAATCACAGTGGAGGAGAGGCGGGACAAATGCCACAACCACCAACCGGCGCTTCGAACAACGACTGATGTTTGACTTCACAACACTGCGAGAGCGCTTAATAATCAGGGATGCAAACTAATAACGTTTCCTTGACCTGGTTTTCTTGGAAGCCTTCAGTAAATTTACATTTACAACTTTGTTTTTACCGATACAGACGAAAATGAAAAGACTGCTTCAAACAAAGCTCAGCTTTGAAAAGAGAAAAGATACAGGGCAAGAGAAGGAGACTGGGGAAAAAGAAAGAGAGAAGATGATGGCAATGAGACATGATCTTACTCATTCAACATTAAATATATCAAGGTTATATGTTCAAATAATGTTCTTTACATAATGTAAATCACAAAAATGTACTTTAGCTAGGTTTTCAAAGACGGAGTCACACATATGTCGTCTTTGGCTCAATTTAACAACAAAACAGATTTTCAACAATTTGGAGTCTAATATTTTTGCAACATTTAACCAGATTCCCATTTATAAAAATCTGTTGTCTTCTTAAAATAATTTATACTGCACACTGACATGGTTTTAAAGCTACAGTTAGCTGACTCTTTGATTTTCTTAGGTCTTAAAATGCATATGTAATGGAGGGAAATGTTTTTTTTTTCAAACCCTCCAAAATTCATATTTGGACCTCGGTATTTAGAAAATCCTGGGTACGGCCCTGTATATATGTGTGTGTGTATTATATATATATATATATATATATATATACAGTCTTGTTCAAAATAATAGCAGTACAATGTGACTAACCAGAATAATCAAGGTTTTTAGTATATTTTTTATTGCTACGTGGCAAACAAGTTACCAGTAGGTTCAGTAGATTGTCAGAAAACAAACAAGACCCAGCATTCATGATATGCACGCTCTTAAGGCTGTGCAATTGGGCAATTAGTTGAAAGGGGTGTGTTCAAAAAAATAGCAGTGTGGCATTCAATCACTGAGGTCATCAATTTTGTGAAGAAACAGGTGTGAATCAGGTGGCCCCTATTTAAGGATGAAGCCAACACTTGTTGAACATGCATTTGAAAGCTGAGGAAAATGGGTCGTTCAAGACATTGTTCAGAAGAACAGCGTACTTTGATTAAAAAGTTGATTAGAGAGGGGAAAACCTATAAGGAGGTGCAAAAAATGATAGGCTGTTCAGCTAAAATGATCTCCAATGCCTTAAAATGGAGAGCAAAACCAGAGAGACGTGGAAGAAAACGGAAGATAACCATCAAAATGGATGGAAGAATAACCAGAATGGCAAAGGCTCAGCCAATGATCACCTCCAGGATGATCAAAGACAGTCTGGAGTTACCTGTAAGTACTGTGACAGTTAGAAGACGTCTGTGTGAAGCTAATCTATTTTCAAGAATCCCCCGCAAAGTCCCTCTGTTAAAAAAAAGGCATGTGCAGAAGAGGTTACAATTTGCCAAAGAACACATCAACTGGCCTAAAGAGAAATGGAGGAACATTTTGTGGACTGATGAGAGTAAAATTGTTCTTTTTGGGTCCAAGGGCCACAGGCAGTTTGTGAGACGACCCCCAAACTCTGAATTCAAGCCACAGTACACAGTGAAGACAGTGAAGCATGGAGGTGCAAGCATCATGATATGGGCATGTTTCTCCTACTATGGTGTTGGGCCTATTTATCACATACCAGGGATCATGGATCAGTTTGCATATGTTAAAATACTTGAAGAGGTCATGTTGCCCTATGCTGAAGAGGACATGCCCTTGAAACGGTTGTTTCAACAAGACAATGACCCAAAACACACTAGTAAACGGGCAAAGTCTTGGTTCCAAACCAACAAAATTAATGTTATGGAGTGGCCAGCCCAATCTCCAGACCTTAATCCAATTGAGAACTTGTGGGGTGATATCAAAAATGCTGTTTCTGAAGCAAAACCAAGAAATGTGAATGAATTGTGGAATGTTGTTAAAGAATCATGGAGTGGAATAACAGCTGAGAGGTGCCACAAGTTGGTTGACTCCATGCCACACAGATGTCAAGCAGTTTTAAAAAACTGTGGTCATACAACTAAATATTAGTTTAGTGATTCACAGGATTGCTAAATCCCAGAAAAAAAAATGTTTGTACAAAATAGTTTTGAGTTTGTACAGTCAAAGGTAGACACTGCTATTTTTTTGAACACACCCCTTTCAACTAATTGCCCAATTGCACAGCCTTAAGAGCGTGCATATCATGAATGCTGGGTCTTGTTTGTTTTCTGACAATCTACTGAACCTACTGGTAACTTGTTTGCCACGTAGCAATAAAAAATATACTAAAAACCTTGATTATTCTGGTTAGTCACATTGTACTGCTATTATTTTGAACAAGACTGTATATATATACACACACACACGCATAAAATGGTATAAACATGACATATAATTTAGTATTATGTATGATTTAATGTTTTACATACACTTACCATACAGATGGATGTCCAAAGACATATCAGCAAAAAGCAAATGCAACGATGTGTTGTTCTGTGAACTAATAAGAACACTTTAATGAGTGAAAATTTGCAAATGTGAACTAAAATATACACATTCTCTTACATCTACACTGTAAAAAAAAATTCAGGTCTCCAATTGAACATTTTCTAGTGACTGCTCACATCAAAACTTTTCAGTTGGCGAAATTGAATTGCTGTGTATTAATTGATTACGCAATATCTAGCTCCTTACCCTTACCGTACCCATTTTGACTAGATGCCTAACCCAAACCCTTACACTAAACATACCCTTAAAGGGATAGTTCACCCAAAAATAAAAATAATGATTTACTCATCCTCAGGCCATCCTATGTGTATATGACTTTCTTCTTTCTGATGAACACAATCTGAATTATATTAAAACATGTCCTGGCATGCTTTTCCAAGCATAATATTGGCAGAATGTCAGCCCAAAATTTAAAGCCCAAAAATGTGCATCCATCCATTATATAATCTGCACGGCTCCAGGGGGTTAATCAAGGCCTAATCAAGGTTAACCAAATTTTGGGCTCCCATTCACTGCCATTATAAAGCTTGGATTAGCCAGGACGTTTTTTTTTTTTTTTTTTTAATATAACACCAACTGTATTCGTCTGAAAGAAGAATTTCATATACACCTTGGATGGCTTAAAGTGGCTTAAATTATTTTCATGAATTATTTTCATTTTTGGGTGAACTATTTATTTTAACCTAATTTAAACTTTATCTCTAAAACCAAGTCTTGAACAGGCCTTTAAAGGGGTTTCAGAAAATGAGGACCAGCCAGAATGTCCTAACTTTACTCACTTTGTCCTCACTCTGCTGATTAAACTGGTCCTCACAAAGATAGTTGAACAAGTACACATTTAGTAAAAAGTAACAAAAACAACAACAGTATTTTGATTTATAATCTAATAATATGTATATTCATAATAAGCTCCCTATAAACTACTATTTACCTTTAGAATTAGCTGTGGGTGGAATGAACATGGTCACATCCAATGGCTTCCTATAAGATACTGCACAGTAACAAGTATCATGGTGAAACTTGCAGCGTTGTTCTGAGGGTGGGGCTTCCAGAATGCCAAACCGGCTGTGTGTACATTGATACATTGACAATTAATTTTTTGTTACATGTTTTCAGTTTTTCAACAGTTACATTTAAAACAACAAGACTGATCACCCTTGTAACACCGCTAATCATTCTTTTAAAACCTGACCTCAATATGTAATAAAAACAAATTTGATGCAGATATTTACAGGCTCTCTCTCTCTCTCTCTCTCTCTCTCTCTCTCTCTCTCTCTCTCTCTCTCTCTCTCTCTCTCTCTCTCTCTCTCTCTCTCTCTCTCTCTCTCTCTCTCTCTCTCTGACCAGTTTCTCAAATACTTGGGTCACTTTTTTAAAACTCCAATCATGGGCTAAACTGTAGATCATTCATCACAGCTTTGGCACAAAATACATTTAATAACTACTGTGGCGAGCGAGAAGGAGCGGAGTCGTCACCGGCGTTTGCCGTGGGCCGGAGCCTGCTGCCATCCGCCATGATGGGGAGGAGGGAATGTGATATTCACTGCCGGCTCCCCTCAACCGGA
Source organism: Pseudorasbora parva (assembly GCF_024679245.1). Lineage (NCBI taxonomy): Eukaryota > Metazoa > Chordata > Actinopteri > Cypriniformes > Gobionidae > Pseudorasbora > Pseudorasbora parva. The sequence goes on from NC_090195.1 coordinate 29,498,839, forward strand.
GGAGCCACCGCCAGCCGTTTACACAAACATATCCTTCTCAGTACGAGTTATGAAGGAAGAGAACGGCATCAACAGTTGATAATAAATTTTGCAGAATGCAGCTTTTACTGCATCATTTGAAACTGTGATACGTTTTCCCTCAGTCATTTTTTGCTTTATTGGTTAATGTTTGCTTTATGTCGTCTGCTGTATTGTGACTGAACTAGCGCACGAGAGCAGTAGCACATGCAAAACATTTCAAACATGCAATCAAACATGCGCTACAAATTTAATTAGCAGAAGTTACCGATACCCCTTTTCCATTTAGGCAGCATACTGATTAAAATTATTTTTTACTGCTTGTTAAATTGCTTAATTTAAATGAGCCAAAGCAACACAATTGCTGTACATTTTGTCCTAACTTAATTTGATTCTGTTCAATCTACTTATATATAAGTAAAATTGAAGTCAAACTTAATCAATTTGTGTTGTGTTACATGAATGATTTGTGTTGCATTAACTGAAACTGGGCGGGGCTTGTTAGTTCCCAGCATGCTTTGCATATTGTTAAATCAAGAGAGAGTAAATGTTGTTATTTTATATGTAAAAGTGTTATTTTATGTATTTTTGAGAGGAATTTGAAAGGGGGAGACATGATTGTGTTTTATAGTGTTTAATATTCAGTTATGTTGGAATTATTAGACTAATTTAAATTATTGTGCGTTACCATCGGGGAGAAGAGTGCAGCATTTGCTGTTGCTGTGGATTGTTACAGCTAATGCCAAAATAGCTTTGCTCAAAGACTTTTTAATGCTTAGCGTATCAAAGCTACACTGTGTGATATTTTCCCCCATCTAGCGGTGAAAAGGTATATGACCATCCAGTGAATAATAGTTTCTGTTCCTCTTAATTCTGATTTTGTTTTAACTTCTACGGTGGCCGATTTAGTCCAAGATTAACATGGCAATCCCCCTCTACACATTCGACACGGTGCCGTTGAGTGTTAAAATGCGAAAGGCGAAGCTTGAATTTATTGGTATGTCCCTCTTTGGCTAATGTACTTTCAAGATGGAGGAGCAACATGGCGACCAGCATTCGAACCCCTCACCCGTATGTATTTTCAATGGCATATTATGAACTTACGAGAATACTTTATTACTTGAAAGAAGTAAATATGCATTAATGAGCACATATTTTTTAAAGAACTAAGTATTTTTAGCTAAGAATAAACTAAAAAAGTTACACAGTGTAGCTTTAAGGTTGCTAATGTGTGTTATTTCTAGCTAGCAGTTTGTCAACCAACTAGTGCAGTGTTATAATTCAGATGTGTAACATTAAAATATATTAAACTGAAGTGGATGAATGAATATATGATGTTGAATGTTTGAATCATGTCAGGGAGTCATATAACATTCACTTTGAAACTACTTGAGTCACTTAAATTGTACTTATTCCATGATGTTGGAGTTACACGAACAAATTTACGGAAAAACGAATGTTTTTCTTAACTTAATTGATTCATGTGGGACTGATGTACACAATTAAATCATGTAAATCCCGCACACTTTTTTCCCAGTGTGCTGGTTCAGACCCAGAGCCTAGTTTCAGTTCTTTGTCTTTCCACACCCAAAGCACCAGCCCCGAACCAGGAAAAGTGCTTCCTAAGTAGCACCAAAACCTAGCTGGGCTAGAAGCAATTTACAATTTGCAAAAAACATTGCTGGGGGCTGGTTTACCGTGACCAACAAGATGAACACAAACTTGAGATCTGCCATTTTTGAAATAGCAGCTAATTGAGCTAATAGCTGCTCGACTAATCTCCGTACATACAACTCACGGTGAGCTGCATGCATGCGTTCGATTCACTGTGTTTTGATGCTGATGTAGGATCATAAAGCCATGATCATCAATAGTAATGTGATGTTCGCCATTGTTGATGGAAGGCTTGTTCGAGATGCATTGGCGCTGTGCAGCCCGATCGCCGTATGACATCAAAGTACAGCGAGAGCATATGACTCCTTATGCTTTTGAATCGCTCATGCTGTATTTTGATATCATACGTGGATCGTTCTGCGCAGCACCGTTGCATCTCGAACAAGCCTGTTTGTTTGAATTTCCCGCTACCTTGCTACCGGTACTGAGAAAGATGAGACCTATACAGTGACAGAAGACCTGGCTCTGTGGTGGCTCTCTAACCTGTGGAAAGACAAACCGGTTCTTAGAAGGCTCAGTCGAACCAACTCAGAACTGGCACTAGCTCTGAACTAGCACCCGGGTCATTCTGGTGGAAAAGGGGTTTGAATGGTACACAGAATTGAGGGTATGCATTGGCGTCACTTTCCCACCGGAACACGCCCCCTTGCCCAAAACTGAGTGGCAGAAGTGCTGCTGCATGAATGGATTTAATAGAGGAAAACATGAGTAAAACAATTTGCTGTTTAAACTAAAGGTTGGATTTGAGTGTTCCTTACAACTAACCAAAAATTCAATGATCCATTGATATTGACATGCAGCCGTGAACATTGTGTTTTCTTGACATTTATATGACCCTGATTTTGACATAAATATTTATCACTGTCAGTCTCTGCATTGTGACTGTGCACAATGACCTCTCCCTTTATAAATCACTGAAAGCTGTTCCTTATTCAATGAACATGATCTTACAAAGTTCAAGTTTAATTAGTGAAACTGACTACACAATGAATCTCTTATTTACATAATGTCTAAACTTTGTTAGAGATGATTTGCATGCGCACTGTAGCCTGTTGCACAAAGCTGAGATTAGTTTGAGCAAACTCTGGTTTTTTGGGCTCAAGAAGGTGGATTGGTTTTTATCAGTGTTCATCACCATGGTAACTTACACTACACGGCTAACGACGTGCTCTGAAGCAGGTTTTATTCTGGGTTGGAGACAGTGGCGATGCCAGAGGGGTGTCCAGGGTGGCACTGGACACCCCTGACACCTGACTGGCCACCCTGGGTGCCACCCCAAAATTTAGTTTGCCCTTTCCATTTCACCTAGAAAAAAGCATCTATGTTGACATGCAGCGGCGCTGCACATTGTTCATTTTAACGTTGAATAATATGAGAATATTAACATTAGTTGCTACCAAACAGATGGGGGTCTGTCACGTCACAAACAAGGGAAAAGGGTGCGAGGACTCAAGTGCAGAAAATGATAATTTATTATAAAATAAAACATAAACTCAAAACAAAACCCACGAGGGGGAAAAACACATAATAGAATAATATAAATACAAACTTAAACAAAACAACAGAATCACGGGGAGGACGGAAGACGCAGACATTACACAAGGATCCAACCCAGACTGACAAACACAAGGAGATTATAAAGGGAACCAACAAGGCAGATAATGAGGGAGAACAGGTGGGGCAAATTAACCAATAACACTAATCAGATGACAAGGGGGAGGGATCTGACAATGACACATGCTCAACATAACAAACCCACAAGTGCACACAAGACAGGACAGGCATGTGACATTACCCCCTCCTTAAGGAGCGGCTACCAGACGCTCCACTAGGGACGGGCGGGACAGACCAGGGCGGCACGGGAGGGACAGACCAGGGGGGCACGGGAGGGACTGACCAGGGGGGCACGGGAGGGACAGACCAGGAAGAAACAGACAAGGGAGGGGTAAACAAGGGAGGGACAAGGAAAACAAAAAGTTCAAGAGGCCACGGTGGCACACAAAGTTCGAATGGCCAGGACGGCCCGCCGAGGTCGGGAGGCCCACCGAGTTCAGGCGGCCAGGGCGGCGCGGTGAGAGCAGGACTCCTGGGTGGCGCGGTGAGTGCAGGGGGCGCCAGGGAGGAGCGGTGAGAGCAGGACGCCTCAGCGGCGCACGGAGAGCAGGACGCCTCAGCGGCGCACGGAGAGCAGGACGCCTCAGCGGCGCACGGAGAGCAGGACGCCTCAGCGGCGCACGGAGAGCAGGACGCCTCAGCGGCGCACGGAGAGCAGGACGCCTCAGCGGCGCACGGAGAGCAGGACGCCTCAGCGGCGCACGGAGAGCAGGACGCCTCAGCGGCGCACGGAGAGCAGGACGCCTCAGCGGCGCACGGAGAGCAGGACGCCTCAGCGGCGCACGGAGAGCAGGACGCCTCAGCGGCGCACGGAGAGCAGGACGCCTCAGCGGCGCACGGAGAGCAGGACGCCTCAGCGGCGCACGGAGAGCAGGACGCCTCAGCGGCGCACGGAGAGCAGGACGCCTCAGCGGCGCACGGAGAGCAGGACGCCTCAGCGGCGCAGGGAGAGCAGGGCGCCTCAGGGGCGCAGGGAGAGCAGGGCGCCTCAGCGGTGCAGGCAGGGTGTTGGGGAAACTTCTCCAGTCCAGCAGTATCCACCGGCACTGGGACCACCGGAATACGATCTGCTGGCATTGGGACCACCGGAACATGATCTGCCGGAACTGGGACCACCGGAACACGATCCACCGGCACAGGGACCACCGGAACACGATCCACCGGCACAGGGACCACCGGAACACGATCCACCGGCACAGGGACCACCGGAACACGATCCGCCGGAACTGAGACCACCGGCACACGATCCGCCGGAACTGGGACCACCGGAACTGCCTCCGGGGCTTCGGATAAAGCCCTGTGCTCCTTCCACGCATGCAGGACTGCCACCACAAAGCATCCCATCACAGCCCTCCAGGCCGTTTCCGGACTCGGGACCACCGGAACGGAGTCCACCGGCACAGGGACCACCGGAACATGATCCACCGGCACAGGGACCACCGGAACACGATCCACCGGCACAGGGACCACCGGAACACGATCCACCGGCACAGGGACCACCGGAACACGATCCACCGGCACAGGGACCACCGGAGCACGATCCACCGGCACAGGGACTACCAGAGCACGATCCACCGGCACAGGGACCACCGGAACATAATCCACCTGAACTGGGACCACTGGAACAGGCACGGAGGGAGCCTTCCTTCTCCTCCTCCGTTTCAAGACCACCAGAACTGGGTCCATCGGCATTGGGACCACCGAAACACGATCCACCGGCACCGGGACCACCGGCACAGGGTCCACCGGAAGTGGATCCATAGGTACCACCGGACTCCGGAGAGGGGCCCTCCTCCGCTGTCCAATGAAATAATCCACAGTCACCTCGAATGTTGCCCCCTCCAGTGCCCTCATTACAGTCCAATCGAATGGTTTGTCGAGGGCATAATTGAAGAGCTCCTTAAGAGTTTCATCTCTGTATCCCAGTCCCTCTGCAGCCCTCTTAAACTCCTGTGCAAATTCCCTCAGATCAGTTCCTTGTTGCCGCATAGCTCTAAGGGAGCTAAACTGGACTATACGGTCCCAGAGGGGACAGGAGATAGCAGAGGGAGGGGATTGCGGTGACCTCTTTCTCCGCTGAGTCCTCATATTGGTTGGATCCTTCTGTCACGTCACAAACAAGGGAAAAGGGTGCGAGGACTCAAGTGCAGAAAATGATAATTTATTATAAAATAAAACATAAACTCAAAACAAAACCCACGAGGGGGAAAAACACATAATAGAATAATATAAATACAAACTTAAACAAACCAACAGAATCACGGGGAGGACGGAAGACGCAGACATTACACAAGGATCCAACCCAGACTGACAAACACAAGGAGATTATAAAGGGAACCAACAAGGCAGATAATGAGGGAGAACAGGTGGGGCAAATTAACCAATAACACTAATCAGATGACAAGGGGGAGGGATCTGACAATGACACATGCTCAACATAACAAACCCACAAGTGCACACAAGACAGGACAGGCATGTGACAGGGTCACGCACAAGCGCAGAGTTATTCAAAATCCTGTCACGCCATTCACATGGTTCTCCATTAAACGGCAATTTGTCTCAAAACGTTTTTAATGTGTAATGACTTCACCCTAGGCTGGAGCGTAGGAGACATTTTTCAGTATTTTTCTTTCTGTCAAAGTCGATGTTTATGGAGAGATATAGCTAATTTAGCCATTGCGCTTTTTTCCATTTGTGCAGTTCTTACAGCAAAAAACATCGACGTCACTTTTTCCATTCTTGAAGGGAACTTTGTTCGACCTGTATGTTATGTTGACTAGATTCACTGTTTTGCATTGCCACCTTGAACATGAGAACGCGATACGTGTGGCGCGGCATGTGGCGCTTCATCAATAGCGTGAATACGGAGAATGCGTCTTGTGCTTGAACGGACATAAAGGTATGCCAAAAATAGCGAGTAACCCATCATAGTAAACACAGTCGGCTACATCTTACATGAATATAAGATGAAATCAGATGTACAGTCTTGTTCAAAATAATAGCAGTACAATGTGACTAACCAGAATAATCAAGGTTTTTAGTATATTTTTTATTGCTACGTGGCAAACAAGTTACCAGTAGGTTCAGTAGATTGTCAGAAAACAAACAAGACCCAGCATTCATGATATGCACGCTCTTAAGGCTGTGCAATTGGGCAATTAGTTGAAAGGGGTGTGTTCAAAAAAATAGCAGTGTCTACCTTTGACTGTACAAACTCAAAACTATTTTGTACAAACATTTTTTTTTTCTGGGATTTAGCAATCCTGTGAATCACTAAACTAATATTTAGTTGTATGACCACAGTTTTTTAAAACTGCTTGACATCTGTGTGGCATGGAGTCAACCAACTTGTGGCACCTCTCAGCTGTTATTCCACTCCATGATTATTTAACAACATTCCACAATTCATTCACATTTCTTGGTTTTGCTTCAGAAACAGCATTTTTGATATCACCCCACAAGTTCTCAATTGGATTAAGGTCTGGAGATTGGGCTGGCCACTCCATAACATTAATTTTGTTGGTTTGGAACCAAGACTTTGCCCGTTTACTAGTGTGTTTTGGGTCATTGTCTTGTTGAAACAACCGTTTCAAGGGCATGTCCTCTTCAGCATAGGGCAACATGACCTCTTCAAGTATTTTAACATATGCAAACTGATCCATGATCCCTGGTATGCGATAAATAGGCCCAACACCATAGTAGGAGAAACATGCCCATATCATGATGCTTGCACCTCCATGCTTCACTGTCTTCACTGTGTACTGTGGCTTGAATTCAGAGTTTGGGGGTCGTCTCACAAACTGCCTGTGGCCCTTGGACCCAAAAAGAACAATTTTACTCTCATCAGTCCACAAAATGTTCCTCCATTTCTCTTTAGGCCAGTTGATGTGTTCTTTGGCAAATTGTCACCTCTTCTGCACATGCCTTTTTTTTTACCGAGGGACTTTGCGGGGGATTCTTGAAAATAGATTAGCTTCACACAGACGTCTTCTAACTGTCACAGTACTTACAGGTAACTCCAGACTGTCTTTGATCATCCTGGAGGTGATCATTGGCTGAGCCTTTGCCATTCTGGTTATTCTTCTATCCATTTTGATGGTTGTCTTCCGTTTTCTTCCACGTCTCTCTGGTTTTGCTCTCCATTTTAAGGGCATTGGAGATCATTTTAGCTGAACAGCCTATCATTTTTTGCACCTCTTTATAGGTTTTCCCCTCTCTAATCAACTTTTTAATCAAAGTACGCTGTTCTTCTGAACAATGTCTTGAACGACCCATTTTCCTCAGCTTTCAAATGCATGTTCAACAAGTGTTGGCTTCATCCTTAAATAGGGGCCACCTGATTCACACCTGTTTCTTCACAAAATTGATGACCTCAGTGATTGAATGCCACACTGCTATTTTTTTGAACACACCCCTTTCAACTAATTCAACTAATTGCCCAATTGCACAGCCTTAAGAGCGTGCATATCATGAATGCTGGGTCTCATTTGTTTTCTGAGAATCTACTGAACCTACTGGTAACTTGTTTGCCACGTAAAAAATAAAAAAATATACGAAAAACCTTGATTATTCTGGTTAGTCACATTGTACTGCTATTATTTTGAACAAGACTTATGTCTGGTATTGGATTCAATATTGTGCATTTGGTCTTAAAGTGACCGCAACAGCCTTTAGCCTATCCTTCAGTCTATCATTGAAGTGAATCAAAGAACAGCTAGTATCTAGTTTTAACATGGATTAACCTATGTTTAACTTATACAGTGAAGATTATGCAGTGTCATTACGTTTGATTATTCAACTTCTGTACCTGAATCACTGTGACCAGAAACTTCAATCACTTCATTCTTAGCACTGTTCTTACTGTATTGCTAACTGCTCACGTGTATTCAATAATGTTTTAAATGTATATTATTAGGCTAGGCTCGTAGTTTTTGCTGTGGAATATCAGCTGAGAATTGTGGAATTTCACTACTATCTACTGAGGCCTGTTGTAAGAAGCTAGCTGAACAAACTCTGAGTTTCAGAGTAGGTTTAGAGTTGACAAATCCAGATAAATCCAACCTGGTTTAGATCAAGTTCAACCGTTTCTCAAAGCTTGGTATGAACTTTCTCTGTCAACTCAGGTTTAATTCAGAGTTAGCGTTCAACTCTTAAGCACGTGCACCTGAAAGTGTGACATGTGCGGTAAACAGCCAATCACAGTGTCGGTTTGATTCACTTCTCTTCTGAAGATTGAAAGATGGTTTTGAAAGTTATTATGAAATTAAATGTGTTTACAAGGCAGGAATAAACACTGCTGCAGCGAAAGATTGAGATCTGACTAGGCTATATCAATGGATATATATATATATATATATATATATATATATATATATATATATATATATATATATATATATATATATATATATAAGAAATTTGCCTAATAATTATAGGTTCACAAAGAGCTCAAATTAATACATGTTGTTTAAAACAATTATTAATGCATGCATTATATTTATATTACTATTTGGCTACTTGTCAATTAATATAATATTTATATTAACATATATGAATTAAAAGTGATTATAATTAATATAATATAAATATAATAAATAGTTAGCACCAAAAGATAAACAATTTTATTTCAAAAGTTTCTTCATTATAAACTGCTTTAATTTGGAACGAGAGATACAGGATGTGTGGCTTTATTGTGTCTTTACTTGTAGCTGATTGGCCCAGTTTGTGGTTGCGATCTCTAACCCAGAATAAAACCTGCTCCAGGTGATGAACACTGATAAAAACCAATCCACCTTCTTGAGCCCGAAAAACCAGAGTTGCTCAAACTAATCTCGAACTTACCTGGGTAACAACTGAAAACAGCTTTGTGCAACAGGCCACTGGTGGCTTGATTTATTTTTTATTAAGATTGAATGTATATTTTTTTTTGCACAATTATAAATTAATCTAATGACAAAATAGGGTGCAATTCACCTTTATTCCACAAGGTGGCGATATCTAATATGAATGATGAAGTGACGTTTCACTCATAGTTACCTCTGACAGAAAATGAGACAATAATAATTATAATCTGCATAATTTGAAATGGCTTAGTTGTTTACTGCATAGAGCAAGTACTAAACACGATCAAATATTAGTGTCACTGTCTCTTGATGATGGATGTGGTCAAGAAGTTGTCAGTGATCAAAATACTGATTTTGAAGACGTTGACAATGAGTTTGGAGAACATGCGTGAGATGCGTGAGAATGTTCCGGTAACCGAGCTCTGATGAGGACATATGATGATGGTATAAAACATCTGCTCAAACTGAAGCCTTCCAAACTCCAAAAGGAATTAAATATGTTTTATTTTATTCTTCTGTAACTGTTACTCTAACATCAGGAGTTTTATATTATCGCGACAGGTAGAATTCTACCCATGTTAAATATAGATCCGGGTCGCTAACGACCGGAATATGTAAGAATGTTTGGCGAAACACACATGCATTTAAGGGTTAATAGGGTATTTTCTACACTGGTTTGAGCCTCTCTCCTAAACACTGGGTTTTGATGGGCATGCCCCACTGGATACTTGGAAGTAAACGTCCACGGCTAGGATTGGTTAAGATTTGCATATTTAGAGAGCTTCAGCTCTCCTCTCAGTTCACGGGAGGGATTGTTTTGAACGCGGCAACCGGAATGATTCTCTCACAGGGCTTGCAAAATGTCTTTATCAAACAAACACAATGATCCTCCACCACCATTCCAGACGAGGAAGATGGCATCACCTGCCCGGAGTGGTTTGGAAGGCTCCACTCATGTGCAGGAATTCAATAACTCGTTTTAAATCACTATCATAAGTCTTTTCTTCCTATTTTTTAAGGGAGCTATCTGGTCCTTTAACAATTTGCAGCATGATATCCAGCAATGGAGCGCTTAAAGCAAAGGCTAATCTGAGATCTCTCATTTGCCGGGCCTGGTTTCTATAAAAGCTTTTGAGTACAGAAGTATTTCTGCGTACAGAACTTGACATTACAACTGACGTTACTGTTCACCCTGGTGACGCCCCTGCTATCGGCAACATGTGAAAACCAGATGTAGCGTAGCAAAAAGTGGCTGAGGATATAGGCAGGCTATTGACAGCGCTGCATTCGACTGCAGGGTTGCTACAACATTAACTAACTATTACAGAAAATGGCCTGAGGTCTCCTTTACTCAGACTGTCACTACGGATTCTGTGATTTTGTTTCTGTCATCAGTTTTCAGCCGCCATAGAAATCCACTGAGTATAGTTACTGATAACGGTGTTCCGTTTACTTCTTCTGCTGTAGAGAGGTCCAGCTGTGTGCTCAAACACACTGTCCAAGTGTCATCATCCAGCAACATCAGCCATGGAAACCTGTGGTTAACTTTTTATAGGTGGACCGTGCCACTCCACATGCGCGTGATAGCACAAAAAGAAAGATGAAAAATAAAGATGTACACAGATAAATCATTAATAATAAATACTGAAATATTCCATTAAAAAATACATTAAATTACTTTAAATTAGATTAAGTAAAAAACTACAAACTAGAATTGTCCATTTTTGATGTCATGGTGACTTTAAAAATGAAGCTTCCAGAAGGAGGTTTTGGCAGCAATGCCATAGGTTCCTAGCCTAGAAATCTAGATGCACCCTAAATCTAATCTGCCGCAAATATCGTCTAGCAACTCTCAGTAGACATCTGAGCTTTAAAAAACAAACTCTGGTCAGGCCAATCACATCATGTATAGAGTCGGTGGGCGGGGCTTAATATAATGACAGCAGAGTTCCGTTTGCGTGCTTCTAGTAAACGAACGGCGGTCTTTCGAATCAGCTTTGACCACGACTCTGGAAGATTTGGAGTTAAGCTTTCTCTAAAAAAAAGAACAAAGAACAGGACTGAAGTCATGCTTACAAGGAAAGATGTGTTCAGAATTTTACAACGAGCTCCGCTTCACGTTGCTCTGGTTGGTTGTAGCGCTATCCTATCGCGTGCAGAGGGAGTTTGAAAGACAACCGTTGATCCCGCCCCTCGGATTGAGCCCTGCCAACTTTCCAGACCAAACATCTTGATGTGGGTCAGGCTTGTCAGGCCAATAATTACACTAAAAATGCATGTGATTAAAAACAAGTCTACAATCCTTAAAATGCAGGTTATTTATTAGCATTGATAATCTCACGAAGAACTTTAACATAGATGGAACGTTTCCAAAACGTTCTTTATAGTGGAAAAAGGTTTCTTGGTTTCTTTATAGTGGAAAAAAAAGTTTTCACAGTAAGATAAAGATGGTTCTTTTAAGAACTGCCCTCAGAGTCATTATTTCTCTGAATTCACTGTTCTTTGGGGAACCTATATGGCATTGCTTCCAAAACCTCCTTCTGGAAGCTTCATTTCAAGTCACCATGAAATCAAAAATGGACAATTCTAGTTTGTAGTTTTTTATTTAATCTAATTTAATGTATTTTTTTAATGGACTATTTCAATATTTATTATAAATGATTTGTGCACATTTTTATTTTTCATGTGCCCTCAAAGTTTGAATCAACCCCCCCCCCCCCCTTGCTTTTTCGGTGCCAAGGCGGGACAACCTGTCACTCACATGAGATCACAGCTATAGCAAACCCCTGAGCACACAGTGGAGATTTTCTGGATGTGCACAAATGACCTATTTTCAGGCCACTTTAATCATATCAACATCCAACCAGTCACAAAGATGTTTCAATATGTCATTTTTTTAAGCACTGAGTAAATCTCGGGACTGAGAGCAACATATAATATTATATTTTGATTCATATTCAATATTCTTGTATTTTGCTTATTTTAAATTAATTTATAATATCAGTTAGTATAACCCCAGCCTTAAGCGTTTTCTTGATTCATTAGAAAAGATTTAAATCAAAAGAGTGAATCATTTGTGAATCTGACATTTCTAGTTCTGATTTTAAACTGCTTAAAAAATATTTGATTAAGTTAAATAAAATGTGTGCTGCCATTCAAAAAAGAAAAGAAAAAAAGACAAATGTTAAGAAGTCTTATGCTCACCAAGGCTGTATTATAAAACAACAACAACACCAACACTAAAAATCTTATTAAAATTGAAAATAAATGTTTTGAGAAAGAAATTAAGAATTAATACATTTATTCAACAAGGATGCATTAAATCAATCAAAAGTGAAAGTTAATATATTTATAATGTTACAAAATATTATATTTAAAATAAATGCTATTCTTTTGAACTTTTAAGTCATCCAAGAATCCTGAAAAAAGGTTTTACACAACTGTTACAACATTAATAATAATCACAAAGTTTCTTGAGCGGCAAATCATCATATCAAAATGATTCCTGAAGGATTGTGTGACCCTGAAGATTGGAGTGAAGATGCTGAAATTCAGATTTGCATCACATAAATAAATTACATTTGAAAATATATTCAAATAGAAAGTTATTTTACATTTTAATAATATTTCACAATATTGCTGTTTTGTAATTTTAAATAAAATAAATGCAGTGTTGGTGATCATAAGATAATCTTTTGAATGGCAGTGAATATAAGAAATCAATATGGCTTAGCAACTTCTTTAAATTTAATTGTATTGATATTAATTAGTAGGCTAATGATAATGTTAAATGACAATGTGTGTCAATACTTCATTTGGTGGCTATTATTGTTGATAAAGAATTGGATGGATTATGCGTGCTAATACACTAGCTACTGTTGTTGTGTTTATCTTTGTGTGTGTGTGTGTGAGTGTGTGTGTGTGTGTGTGTGTGTGTGTGTGTGTGTGTGTGTGTGTGTGTGTGTGTGTGTGTGTGTGTGTGTGTGTGTGTGTGTGTGTGTGTGTGTGTGTGTGTGTGTGTGTGATTTACAGTCACTAAGAAGCACATCATTCCAATACAAGTAGGCTTCTGATAATATTTATACATTATTCATTAGAATAGCCTTAATCAATAGAATAAGGCTAAAAAAACGTTTAATTTTTTAGACTCATTTAATTGTTATTTTTCTCTGGTTCAAATTCCTAAGAATATGATAATAGATAGAAATGAGTGTATGTATTCTAAATTATTTGATGTATGATTCCCGTGTTTTTAAGTGATGATATTAATGTGCAGGCTTCACGTAAATTACTTTACAGCCGCACATTCTGTGTTTAGCCATCTGTGTTTAGGCTATTTAATCAACCACACTGACATTATATGGTGGGGGTGCTTTTGAAGTGGCGAAAGCACCGGTCTATTTCCACTGGCTGAGGAGAAGGGGAGGGTCTTTATTACCCCCGGACCGAGACTGAATCAGTTCAGTACAGTTGGAGCCGGAGACAGACGCCACATCGGCGAAAACAGCCGCGCATCACGACGCGCGACTGAAAACAAGATGCTTGCAGAGGATTGAATGCGTCCTGACTGCATTTATAACGGCGACGCGGTACTGAAGTGTTTCTCCATCACCGCGGATCAACGTTATAAAGGATTTCTGCTTTGATGGACGTACAAACGGATATGTTTTTTTGAATGTTGGCGATATTTTTCTTCTTCTGAGGACTGAGGGGAGAATCTGCGCACTGCAGTGACTCTACATTCAACAATGCAAACGGCTGGACTGTGGATGTGATGGATATTGGTTATTTGTCGGCAAACGAGGAGATCACGTCAGGGTTTTCATTAGGAACAAAGTTTGCTGGCATGAAAAAAACATCCTTCGAATTGATAGCGTTTGTGCAGTTGCTCGTTCGCTGCGATTGAGTGGTTCAAGCCACTCTATCCTTTAACAGATGAGAAGCAACCAGTTCCTACAACTTCAATTGACTGCACTAGGGGAAAAGAATGGTGTTTTTGACAGAAATCTCAAAACATATCGGAATCATCCCACAAAAATAGCCACCCAGCCAGGTATCGTGATGAAAGTGTTGCGGAGAAAAAGAATTGTACTATTTATAGCATATTTTCTGCTGTTAGTTCTCACCATGCTGAACTTGGCTAACTACAGATGGACTAAAGAACCTCAACAGTGTAATCTCCAGATGAGAAGCACTCCGTATCAGGGAAGGTCAGACATCCGTTTCCTTTACAGACCATCTCTTGCTAAGAAGAGACAGCTTGTCTACGTTTTGACCACATGGAGGTCCGGTTCATCATTTTTCGGAGAGCTATTTAATCAGCACCCAGAGGTTTTCTTCTTGTATGAACCTATGTGGCACATCTGGCAGAAGCTGTACCCGGGTGATGCTGTGTCTTTACAGGGAGCGGCAAGGGACATGCTGAGCTCGCTCTACCGCTGCGACCTCTCGGTTTTTCAGCTGTACAACAGCCCCGGGAGCAAAAACTTCACCTCCCTCGGACTCTTTGGGGCCACGCTTAATAAAGTCATCTGCTCGTATCCTCTTTGCTCAGCTTATAGAAAAGATATAGTTGGGATGGTGGATGACAAAGTGTGCAAAAAATGTCCCCCACAAAGCCTTAGGCTCTTAGAGGAAGAATGCCTTAAGTACAACACTATAGTCATAAAAGGGGTCCGGGTTCTGGACGTCAATGTTTTGATGCCCCTCATGGAGGATCCGTCTCTGGATCTGAAGGTGATTCACCTTGTGCGAGATCCCAGAGCCGTAGCCAACTCCAGGATTAAATCGAGGCATGGGCTGATTCGTGAGAACTTGCAGGTGGTCCGAAGCAGAGATCCAAAACTCCGTCGGATACCCTTTGTGGACCCCGGCCACAAAATTAGTAAAAAAGACGGCGCAGATTACCATTCGGTTGGGGCTATGGAAGTGATATGCGATCGGACGTACAGGAGCCTGAGGACTGCCTTAAATCCGCCCGACTGGCTGAGAGGGAAATACCTGGCGGTGCGCTACGAAGATCTGGTGGATAACCCTGTCAAAACACTCCGGAATGTTTACCAATTTGCCAATCTCAGTGCCAACCTTGACATCGAGTCTTTTGCTCTTAACATGACGAATGGCACAAGCTCTTCCTCAAAGCCATTTATTGTGTCAGCGAGGAACGCGACACAGGCAGCCAGTGCATGGAGAACAGTGTTGAGCATTCAACAGATAAAACAAGTAGAGGAGTACTGCCATAATGCAATGGCCATCCTGGGTTATGAACGTGTAAGAACAGCTGGAGAAGCAAAAGACCTGAGTAAATCTTTATTGACTGCCTCCAAACTGTGAGTTCTTACACTAGAGATCTTTTTGAAACGGAGCTCCAGCTCATTAACTATGGATTTGTTTGTTCAAATCGAAGTGCTTTGGAAGGATTTCCCAATCGCTTTCTGGAATGTCATAGCTCTTTGTGGTCATTCAATAGCACTGTTAGTTTTCTAAATGAACCTGTAAATGTTTGATACAGCAGCATCTGTGAACCACAGACAATCCCTCTCCCTCCCCCCAAATGGATGCTTAAGGTTGTTTGGAATGTTTTAGGTATGCTTTTGAGTTTCAGTTCATTTGCTGTATGATAAACCAACAACAAAAATACTGATCAAAACTGTTATGCAGAGTGCAGGTAATGCTATTTCTTTAGAATTTATTCAAAGACAATCATTAAAGTTCACAATGAATGCCAGTGTTATGTGTTATGTAAGGCATATTTCTCATTACCAAATAAAACGTTGAAGTAATTCTTTGCAAAATCCTAAAGGCTTATTCCAGGCTTATTTTGTCAAGAAAGCCTTTATGTCTGCCTAAACTAGGCAATTATAGCATTTTAATGCAGTAAAAAAAATACTGCAAAAATGGTCCAGTTTTAGTTAGTTCTGAGAAAAGACCCCGGGCAGCATTTGTTGGCTGTTTTGTCATGTACAGTACTGCAGTGACATTCAGACATTTTTGTCATCTTCACCAAAACTTGGAAGTAGCTCAAGTATTCAGTGCACACTTTGGGACTTCAGAATCCTATATTGGTCAAAAATATAATATTGATCTGCCTTTGCTATTCAGGCATGCAATAGGAGTGAGAGAACACTGATGCTATCAAACATGGATTCAAACAGGGTGTCACTTGTTTACCATTGATTGGTAAATTGGTAAACCATAAGACCAAAAAAAAAAAGGTTTGTCTTGTTAAAGTAACTAGATATATAACCACTGAACCATGAACTATTTCAAAATCACCCCTAATTTTCTGATCTCAGTCTGCAAACTGCAATAGTAAACAATTAAGGCCTGTTCACATCAAGGACCATAATTATAACCATAAAATATAGTTCTCATTTTTTTTTCTAAAGATAAAAGAACACCAGAGTCAATAAAAAATCTATAATGATAACAGCACCTAGAAATATATTGTTTAAATCCATTGTTTTCCAGCTGTTGAACAATAAAAACATTGACAGCTAATCAGAATCCACCCTGCTTTAACAAGCTTGAGTAAAGTGACAGCATACTTAAGCCCTGTCCCAAATGACACACTTCATGTGCACTTTCGGTCTTGTGGACTTACAATGGCTGCTGCGTGCCCGTGCCCATTAAGTCCAAGACCGTAGAGTGTCCCATTTGTCATTTAAGCTTAAAGAAGGGTACTCGTTAGCGCCCCTTTGCGGCTGCTATGCGTCCTCAATGCACACTTCAGCTGAGCCCGCAAGTTTGCGAGCTACGCAGAGTCTTTGGCAGTTAAAGCGGCATTACGTTGTGAATCTGAGGAAGACTGTGAGGGTTTAGGGTGCCATTTGGGACAGGGCCATAGAATAAACAGAACAATATCATCTGCTGGTGTTAAAGCTAATATAGTTATCTTTATAGTAGTGCTATCATCAAATCAATCAATAAATAAATAAAATAAAAGTTTGTGTTTACATAATATATGAATGTGTAGTGTATACAATTATTATGCAGCCTATATATACATACATAATGTATATATTTAAGTATTTTTCATCTCCTCCTATACACTTAAATAGGGCACTATTTGGGGGACAGCCATTTGTAGTAGTGTCCAAAACCATAGTGGACGTTTTTGAGTGCACTCATTCAATCCCACATTTCACTGTAATAACGAGTACACACAGCGCCTGTCCAAATTCACTGGACAGCATTATGTAAGGTCTTTAAAGGTGCCATGTGTAAAAATTGAGGTAAAAATATACAAAAAATGACCTACACACATCAAAAGAATGAGAAGAAATAAGGGTGCTGATGTCATTAAAAAAATGTCAAGTTATAGTGCTGCAGAGATATCAACCTTAATTAGCAGTAGCATTACTAGCCCCGGCCCGACAGGTATCGTAATACCAGTCTCGGCCATGGGAGGCGGTATGCGGGCAACATAACCACCAGCCAACCTGCGATACACGAATAACTCGCACGGCTTGTGGGCGTACTTGAATCTGATGTCAATCATGTGGAAAGTACAGCCCACTACTTCATTTCAGTTCAGGGAAGAGAGTGGACGGATGGTCGAAGCCCTTGGCCCCTTAAATGTATCTGATATGATAAAAATAGCTGTTTTTACCTGACCAGAAAAAGCGGAAGTGCGGACGCCCGGCGACTGTGTCCCATCCCGTCATAATAAATGTCCCGGTACTCACGAGCTGTTTAGAATAGGCGGCCTCCAGTGGACGAAAATTTGCATAGTGCACCTTTAAACACCACTGAAAACATAGCTATGTACATTGTATTAAATTTCTGTCAATAGATCCTCGTAAATACTACACACTGCACCATTGAGCAGAATTAGACAATTGGTTTTTCCATTTTGACTGTGGTGGAGCTATGTGAAGTGTCAGATTTTCGGCAGCTTTTAATCATTTTATGAAAATTGTTCCTTTGATTCACTATAATGTATGCTAAAAAAACAACAACAAAAAAGCAAATAGGATTAAATATCACCATTTTTCAGCCTTTAAGTTACAGATCAACTACATTGTTGGTTGGACTTTTAACATGTAAAAATATGTTTTATAAAATATAAATCTGCTACTTTGTTGTCAGTAACACCAAAAAAAATCTACAATAATCAAGTATATCTTTTTCCAGCCAAACAACATCCCTGTGTTAAATGGAGTCATTTTCAACACACATTTGACTGGCAATAATAACAATAATAAAACGCTCAAGTGGTTATGATAGCTCTCTGGATACTAAGAAGAAAAAAGGGCCAATGTCTTTCTTGTACTGCAGGTAATTTCCAGTGGCATTAGGGACTTCTTTTCAGCTTTCATATTTCTCAAAATTAATAGATGTTATATAGAACCCTGCGTAATTGTCCTTAGGGGTTCTGTAGGAAACAAACGGCTTCAGCTAAACTTGGTGGAAAAGTGAAAGTGACATGATGTGAAGGCCAAGTATGGGAAAGTATGGGAGGAATTTGTCCTCTACACTTAACCCATCCAAGTAAGTGCACACACATTAGCAGCAGCGGAAACCATGGACACACACACACACACACACACACACACACACACACACACACACACACACACACACACACACACCCGGAGCAATGGGAAGCCATTTTGTTGTGGTGCCCGGGGTGCGATTGGGGGTTAGATGCCTTGCCCAAGGGCACCTCAGTCCATTTCTCAGTCGCTGACAATGGCAACAGCAGCCTTCGGGTTACCAATTTGACTTTCTAACCATTAGGCCACGACTGCTGCTTGCTACAAACACATGCTGTGTCATATTAAGACGTGTTGTACACAGGAACAAGCTTGCGTACACTTTGTTCCCCATCTACATCATAATGACCGGGTACCATAGGATCTCTCTGCTTGCCTCTGACGATGTCTTGTGCTGTTGCCATGACAACAACTCAAGGAGGTGCAGCTATTATTTGTGTATGAACGGAAGCAGGTGGTGAAGACTCAACCTAATGAGAAAGAGAAAGAGAGACAAAGAGAGAGATGCCTTATACGCAACTCTTGTTGAAGTAACAGGGCCTACACTTTTGGTGACATCATCACATGTTGGAATTGATCACATTATGACTGGATTATGTAACTTTGTAGATGTTAAACCTCTGATATACTGTAGGTTTTTCATTGTGTCTCTTTCACTGCGCTTAACAACATGGAGGATGTTCTCTGATACAGGATTCAGGATTGACTAATTATCTGAATATTAAGAGACTGAATCATGTTGATACATTTTCATCTATTGAATAATGAAAATATCTATTTAAATTTTATGGTTCTCGAATATGATTGGCTGAGAGCCGTGCAGTATTCTCCCAGTAACAGCACTCTGTTTTACAGTTGGATTTCTCACAGATAGTGTCATGGCGGATGAGCAAACCTCCATAGTTTTACAAATTGTACTGTTATTGTGCTACAGAATGTAATTTTATTTATTTTTTTTAGGTGAGAATGTAGTTTAGACCTCAAATATGTGACTCGTATACATACCATCTGTTCGCAAATGCAAACTTCAGGCCGTCAGCGGCCGTTCATCGCTCGCGTACCCACCCAATCCTTCAGTAATTTGCCGCTGGCTCTTACTGTGTGTAGATAGTGGTTAAACAGGAGATAATTTATTTGGAAAAACAGCTATCTTCAATCTTATTAATCAGAGCAACGATTTGGGTTAAGGGGAAAATTAATTTTGATGACTTTATATTGTTGTTATCTCAAATCCTGTAGGGCCTACTAGATCGCTACTTTTGTACAATTGACTGAATTGCTTGCATGTGTTTATTTCCTATTGTCTTTAATAATAGCTTTTGTTGTTTGGTCAAAAAATATTATTTCATATAAATAATATGTCTTGGTATTGAGAAAGAGTCCATTAGTAATTTTGAATTCAGTGACAGTTACACTATTACACCACTAGAAGGCGACAAAGACTGTCTTTATGAGTGACTAGTTGTAAACAAGGAAGTTGTTTTACAGCTGTCCTTAGCCGCTTTTCCACCATTGGGCTGAACGGTTTTTAGAATGGTAAGTCATGGTTCCAGTTGTGTTTCGACTGGAGCCTGGTACGATGAGCCCGGTAATGAGAACCATTCGGTCCGACGGTGGAAAAGCGGCTAATGGAAATCTTTTAAAAGGACAAAGATATCGCTTTCCTCAGCGAACATTCAAACTGATTATTTGTCAGCTCGCTGTGACACTGTGATTACCTAAGTCTAATCACAGCCACACTCATATACAGCCACATCATACTGCTACCCGTGTGATATTGTTCATATATATATCTTCATCACGACACCTGTTAGTGGGCTGGCCCATGTGATCCGATTAAACAGACGAGCTACTGGAGCTCAAATGGCTAAATAAGTTAATGCTGGTTCTGATAGAATGGTGTCAGACAGTTCATTGAAGTTTGTTGCGTACAGGGCTACACAGAGCCATGCTGACCCTGCATCAGAATTGGACCATGGAACAGTGGAAGAATGTGGCCTGGTCTGATTAATCACATTTTCTTTTACATCACGTGGATGGCCAGGTTATGTGGCTTTCCTGGGGAACACATGGCACCAGGATTCACTGTGGGAAGGCAACCCGGCGGAGGCAGTGTGATGCTTTGGGCAATGTTCTGCTGAGAAGCTTTGGGTCATGCCATCCCTGTGGATGTTACTTTGACACTTACCAACTAACTAAGCATTATTGCAGACCATGTACACCCTTTCATGGAAATGGTATTCACTGGTGGTTGTGGCCTCTTTGAGCAGGATAATGCAACTGCCACAAAACAAAAATGGAATGGTTTGAGGAGCACAACAACAATTCTCCAGATATCAATCAAATTGAGGATCTGTGGGATGCGGTAAACAATAGAAGGTATGTGACTTAGGTAAGGGCAAACATTCTCCAGATACGGTTTTACATGTCCATTTAAATCCCAAGGATTTGTCCCTAGAATTAAATGGGCTGTTATTTTTACCTTATTTGTAAGAATGAATAATAATGTTGAGCTCTGCTATATGATTGGCTGTTTCTTCTCTGTACATCAGCGCAAGGATCCTGATGATTATGGATAAAACTGTAAATAGCAGCTGACTCACCGTGCTAAACAAGCTAACAATTAATAATAGTACACAAATAATCTGTCCTTATAACGCAGGACAAAGGCACTTAATGATACGTAACATTTAATTTGCATCGAAGGTGGGACCTCATTGTTTTCAAAGACTGTTGTATCCCTTAGACAATACGATGAGACCATGTTTTTGGTAGCCTACATCATTTGTACAGAGGAGCTGTGATGTACTCTGAGATACAAATGTGCAAAAAAATCATACTTCAGTTCTCAAGCAAAAAATATTTTAGCAAATTGACAAGATTCCTTGTCAAATGACAATCATTTCAACTTAAGTGAAACAGTACTTTTGTTCTAGTTTCAATAATTAATTTGTTTGTGCTGTTATAATACAGGTATTTGTTTATATATATATACTTTTTGTTGCTATATTAAGTTTAAGAGAGGCATTTTTGCAGTGCTAACCTCCCCCCATCCACCAATGTAAATGAGCCTAAACCTGAGTCTACAGAGGTCAAATGGACCATATCCAATGATCCATGCACTCAAAGAAAGTCCTTTCTGTCAATGGAAATAACCCAATGTTGTAAATGAGACACCAAATCTGGGGGCGGGGGTTCCCTTAAAAAGAGCCTCATGTAAGGTTTGATTATTCTCCCAGGTGAGATGAAGGTAAGGTTGTCAGTTACAGTGCCTATTTACATTAGAATAATGTTCAGAGCACTTAAAACCTCAAGCCTTGCTGCTCACCTTGTAGCACAACAGTTTCCAGTAAGACAAAGACAAACCACACCCCCAAAAAACTAATTCTAAGAATTTATGTTTTTCGTAAAGTTTTGGACAGTTTTGTATTTGCATTTGCATTGCATTGCATTTGTTTTCTTCATTTCACATATTCATTTGTGAACAAGAGACTGGATTTGCAGACAGAATGAGATTAAAAAACAATGCTGCGGCTTCTGGATCTGACAGGAATGATGCAACACAATTATGTGAGTAAACGTTTTTTTTTTTTATGTGATAGTATTGCATTATTATGTTTGATATCTACTGATTATATACGTGTCAAACGAAACATAACTTCCATGCTGTCACAGGCTTTGTATTTGAGTTGTTGTTGATTCATTATCCTGTGATTCGAGATCAGACTTGAACATGAATGGGCCAGGGCTCGCACTTATAATGAAATATTTGCGTGTTTATGGGTGTGTGTGTTATGCATGGTGCACAGTTATATCCACTGATCGGGCTGGCCAAGTAATAAAAAATAGCATTCCAATTAATTGTGGGTGGATGAGAGATAAATCATTGTGTTTCTTTGATAAAGACATTCTGCGAACCCTGTGGGCGAATCATTCCGGTTGCTGTTTCTCCACATAAGTTTAATAATAGTTTTTCTCCACATAACACATAACATGGAAGTTTTCGAAACAGTTCCTCATGTGTAATGACTGGCTAGCCGACGCTCATTATAATATGCAAAACTGTTATCCAATCATAGCAGTGGGTGATTATTTCCAAGAGCTAGGTTCAAAACCAGGGAAGAAAATAACCTATTACTTATTCACAATGATGTTTTTGAGCGTAAAAACCACACAAACATCATAAGTTGACCTCAGACCTCAGACAGTATTAAAACATTTAAAAAAACAGTTCATGAACCCTTTAAAGGTATTTGTGAAATAACCTTTTTTGTGTCAGGTTAGTTGAGGGGATGAGGCGAGGACTCAATGATGCAGAAACAATGGGCTTTTTAATTAATAATAACAGACAAAAACTAACCTCTGGAAGAAAACTTGACCGATAGCTTGACTGGGCAACACAGGACTGGAACACTTGATGACGAACTGGCACAGGACTGCAAACGCAAGGAGAAAGTAGGGAGCAAACAAGGCACATAATGAGGAAGGTCAAGCACACAGCTCTAGAGAACATTCACAAGACTTGTGTTCACACAAGACATAACATGAAAACAGAATCAATGACTAATCAGAATAAATTAATTATGCTAAGCTATGTTAAAAGTGGTACTGCCAGATCCTGCGATCGGCTGAATGGATTTTCAAAAATTGTTCCTTTAATTAAATATCCTGATTTCCCCAAAGAAGGACTGAAAATGGTGAATTTGTCAATCAAAGAAGGGAGTGACAAAACAAAAGGCTGTGGTAGAAAACATGGGTGGGAAATGTGAACAAACAGTTAACTGTTGGGTAGAAGAGGCAGATAACAGGGAAATGAAAATGGTATCTAATCACGCAGAAGCCACAGCTGTTTAAAGATGATTGTTAATTATGCTTATTGTAATAAAACTGATCGTAATACATTCCTTGGTTCATGCTGAGAACATAGATACCAATTTTAAACAATTTTACCATATTTTACAAACCTTCCCATTAGAGGTGTCAGAGTAGCAAAATTCCAGTATTCAGTACCAATACCATAAACATTTGACAGTACTCTGTACCAATTTCTGTATTACAGCAAAATGTTTATTTTATTTAACTATTTTTCAAAATTTGTATTAAATTCAATGACTTTATTATAGCCTGACATCGTCATACTCAATTCTAGCCATTGGGCTGTAATTATGGGGCGTGTTTCAACCGAACCAGGAAAGACCTCAATTGGATAGACCTACAACCAATCAGAGCAACAGAGCGACGCATAATGTTAGCCAACAGAACTCAACTGCAATGTGTTGCCAAGTCCTCGGTTTTCCCGAGGGTCACGTTTTGATGTAAAAACTTGGCAACCCTAAGATGAGTGTAAACAATCTTTGCCAATGTTGTAAAAAAAGAACAAATTCAACCCATTTAACCCAAGTGCCTTTGATGTCTGGAAAACAGTCTCGACGAGTCGAGCCACGAGCGCTGTTCTAAGTGAGCTGGTCGATAGGAATTAAGTTTGTGAAATGTAAAAACATGGACATTTTTATTTTTATTTATTTATTTTCTCTGTTGCATTCAGTGTTCTCTTTCGAAAACAACGGACCATATGATATTCCAAGTCACAGTTCATCACTTAGAACAGCGCTCGTAGCTTGAGTCGTCGAGACTGTTTTCCAAGATGGCGCCTGTCCGTGAACGCGTAATGCACTGTGTTTATAAAGTATCTTCTTATTAAACTCTTTGTACTCTTACAAAGTTCTCAATGCTTCGGTTTGCATGTAGAGACCCTCATTATGATACTGTGTTAGTGTGAGGCTATTTTTAGCCTTGTTAGTGGTATTAACTAGCGATTTAATTTCACTACCCGGTGCCCCATAGACTAGTGTTATAAGCTAATCTGTTTTTAGAGATTAAACTCTTTACATTCGATTTCCATGAAAACGCATTCCAGAGAACGATCTAGTCTGTAACCATCTGTTCATTACACCTAGATTCATTTCTCACCGGAGTTGTCCTTTAATATGTACGCCCCCAACATTTGCACATGTCCAAACATGTTCATTGTCAGGTGGAACTGATGGAGCCGAATCATCGGGACTGCAAATAAAGAAGCTACACTCAAGGGATAGCAAAAACCGCAGATCATGGACACAAATGTCATGTTCCAGGCTGTGCACATGTTTTAAACTTCAGTACCGACTTGGTACCGAAGTACCGGTACTTGAGACATCCCTACTTCCTGTCCTCCATCTTGTTATTTGTTAACAACCAACTTTTTAAAACTCGTCCTAGACCGTTAGTCCGATTTTCACCAAAATCGAATCGTATCATCTTCAGACCGAGCCGACAAAAAGTAATGGATTTCGTATATCAATAGACAAAACCATTTTCGTATAGCACAGCAACGAGTTTGAGGCATGATGCCAAAATGACTCTAGAGGCTGTATCTCTGCAATGATTTGACATACTGACACTAAACTTTACATTTATCATTGTTCTAGTGATGTGTCGTTCATGAAAAAAAACTATTGATTAAAAATGGTAAAATTTTATAGACTGGACGGCAGAGACAATGTAACAAATTAACTAAAGTCACTATCCAAATTATCCATAGACAGCCTAATATTTATGAAAGGCCGGAGGGCAAACAAAAGTATATTATAATTTCTAAAAAGAACAGTTTTCTTTTTATTTAAATGGATTAATCCATTAAATGGATGCTGGTCATTTGAGGTCTAGGAATAATGTTTTAAGGGTTGAAGGAGCAAGTGGCTATAAGCCTTTCTGTGTGACTGGGATTTACATATGAGAAATATCATATTTTGCTTTCTGCAGAGCAGTAGAGATAAGGTGGAAAGGTGGATATCTGTAAATGCGCAGAACACACTAATAACAAAGATTCTATTTCAACAAGAAACGTGAAAGCAGATGCGGCTGCGAAGGCCGCGGCAGCGCAGCCGACAAAATAACCAGATTGTCTTTTACTATCTGAAATAAACAAATGCTTTGTTTTCTTTACAGACTATGCAGTCTTTCGACTCAAGGCCAGAGAATCAGCGATGGGAGCAGTGTGGCTGCACTGTGCAAAATGGCGTCTGGACGAGTGGTGATGGAAAGCCTTCTTTACCCTGACATTTTTTTGATCATTATGCTAAATGGCTGCATGGGTGATCATGTAACCTAAGGGGAATGGTACTCAAATTAATGTTTAAAACATGAAAGTATTTGATGATGAGACAATTAGTGGAAGCTGTAGTGGAACATATTATGGGATATATCCCAATAGTGGAAAATATTATGGGAAGTATCCTACTTTTAAGCTGGACGGCCTTTAAAGAAGCCTCAGATAGGTATACCTGTTTTGCTTGCAATATGATAGGGACTTTACCCACAAAAATAGCCTGAGCATATATATTTTTTCTTGTTTCACAAATTCAAGAGTGATAATTTATATGAACATCAGATATGAGAACTTGAATTTGCTTTTTTATTACTATTATCCAGGGCTTTACATTAACACCCGCCAACCCGCCAAATGCGGGTAGATTTCAGCTGTGGCGGGTACGGCAGCCACTCCCACTAGCCACTTTGGCGGGTTGAATATAATTTACAGCCAAATGAAATGCCAAGACCGTCGTATCACAAAATTGGCTACCATTCAACTACAATTCTTTATACTTAGTGAAGGCGAGATAGGCGGAATCGCGCTGAATGACACAACAAAAGCGCTCTCGCTCTCTCTCTCTCTCTCTCTCTCTCTGTGCGCATGTGCGGGCGTTTGTTGAGTTGATTGAGTGGTGAGTGCGTGGTCTTTTCGTGCCCGCTGTGGCTTTAAAAGATTATTTCTTTTTCTTAGTTTTCTTTTTTTTGTTATTTGTTATTTGGGTAAAAGGTTTATGTTGGTGTAAATTTTACAGAGAAGCCTAGTTAGAGCGCCTAAATCAGTCTTTGTACTGAGAGGCATGGCGACTCATGGAGCTAATGATCTAGATTCACTCACGCGGCGCCACGGAGTGAAGGTGGTGGCTGCGGGGAGTGTGGAAGAGTGTAGTGTGGCGGTTGGTGATGTGGTGGGGCATGAATGTGTCTTAGCGGCGTCTAAAATGAACAACTCAATTGTGCTGTTTTTGAGTACAGTAGATAAAGCAAATGAAGTGGTTGGAAAGGGAATAAACCTGCGTGGTTTATTTACCCCGGTACTACCTCTTTCTACCCCTGCTAAAAAAGTCACAATTTCTAATGTACCCCCTTTTATTAAGGATGAGATGCTGACTAAGGAGTTGTCACGCTTTGGAAAATTGATTGCTCCCATAAAAAAGATCGCGATAGGGAGTAAATTGGGGTTGGTGAAACATGTAGTGTCGTTCAGACGATTTACGTATATGATACTGAACGGAAATAGAACTGATCTTGACTTAAATTTTAAATTTAAGGTGGATGATTTTGATTACACAGTTTTTGTTACTACAAACACGATGAGGTGTTTTGGTTGTGGCAAGTCTGGTCACTTGATCCGTGGGTGTCCAGAAAGCATCGCTCACCACAGTGAGCAGAATGATGGCGTTAAAGATAACACAGCGCAAAACGAAGACGGAGAAGTCGCCAGTACTTCTAATGCGCTGACTTCTAATGGTCCAACGTTAGTTTCACCAGACGAAAATGTTGAATCTGACCAGACAAGACAAACTGTAGAAGTTGATGAAAGAAACGCCAAAAAATCTGACATTGTAGAGAGTGTTGATTGCAATAGAAATGATGGTGGTGAGGTTTTGGAAACAACGCAAACATGTTTTAATCATATATCTGAGTTGCAAGAGAGTGTAATTCAAAATGATAACATGTTAATGGACATGGATCAGGTTGTTTTCAAAACACCCCTGAAGAGGAAAAAACATGATAAGGGGGTGGTTTTGAAACAGGCCAGAAAGAATCAAGAAGAGAATAGGGTGGATAATGAGAGTAGTGAGAGCGAGTGCTCTGATTCAAATGTCTCAGTTTGCTCTCAGTCTAGTTGGTCATGTTTTGAATATGGAGTGGATGAGATTAAAAAGTTTTTGAAAGTGACCAAAAATATGAGAGGAGTGAAAATTGATGAATATTTTCCAGATCTCAAAAGACTTCTGGAAAATATTAGGTGTTCAATGAATGAGGGTAGATTTTCAGATAAAGAAGTATATCGTTTAAAGAAAATTGTCACAAAAATTCAACTCCAATTGACTAATGATGATGAAATGGTTTAGTTATGCCCTAATTGCATGTATTGCTCTCTGTAGTGTAGTTTCTTTTTCTTTTTTAATGATGAGTGACATTCGCATTGCATCTTTAAATGTGAATGGGGCTAGAGACTGCAGAAAGAGAGCACAAATATATGAAGTATTAAATCAGAATAAAATTGATGTCCTGTTTTTACAGGAGACACATAGTGATGGGAAAAATGCAATTGAATGGGCTAAGGAATGGGGGGGTCTTCTTTTTCTGAGCCATAATACTTCAATCAGTGGGGGGGTTGCAGTTTTGTTTAACAAAAATTTTGCTCCCTCATCCTTTTCAGTCGAGGAGATTGTAAAAGGTAGATGTATGAAGATTAAAGCTGAATTTGAAGATCATGTTTTTGCTTTTATTTGTGTATATGCACCAACCTCACAGATAGAAAGAATGTTGTTTTTAGATAAACTGAATACAGTAATAGAAAAGTGTGATAATGAGTTTTTGGTATTGGGAGGGGATTTTAATTGTGTTGAAAGAAACATAGATCGAAATCATGTAGAGCCACATATGGCTTCACGTCGAAAATTGATACAAATTATAGAAACGAATGAGCTTTGTGATGTATGGAGAAATTTTAATCATGATGTTAAACAATACACATGGTCACATGCTCGCGACAATTTGTTGTCAATGGCACGTTTAGATAGATTTTATGTCTTCAAACATCACCTTAGTTTCTGTACAAATAGCTCAATTATTCCAGTCGGTTTCTCTGATCATGGTATGGTTGTGTGTAGAATGTTTATTAGTTCTGTTAAGTTAAATAGTTCTTACTGGCATTTTAATGTGACATTGTTGTCTGATTTACAGTTTAAAGATGTTTTTAAGTTTTTTTGGGAGTCTTTTAAAGAACAAAAAGATCAATTTTCCTCTTTACAAGAATGGTGGGATATTGGGAAAGTAAATATTAGGCAATTATGTCAACAATATACTCTAAATGTCACAAAAAATTTAACTCAGTCTATAAAGAAGCTAGAAGATGAAATTTTAAGAATTCAAGTTTTAATTCAAGAAACAGGAAATCAAGACCATTTAGACTCTCTTATTATGAAAAGATCAGCTTTGTCTGATTTTTATAAAAGAAAGGCACAAGGGGCATTGGTCAGATCACGTTTCCAGAATGTGGAGCAGATGGATGTTCCATCAAAGTTTTTTTTCGGATTAGAAAAAAAGAATGGACAAAGACGGTATATACAGAATTTACGCTCTGAAGCTGGGGTTCTGTTATCAGACCCAGTTGAAATTAGAAAAAGAGCAGTAACATTTTATAAAAATCTTTATAGTTCTGATTATAGGACAGATCAAGATGGTGAGACTGTTTTCTTTGAAGATCTGCCAAAAATTTCTGAAAATGACAATGTAAAACTTAGTAAAACTATTACCTTAATAGAATTGTATGAAGCCCTCCAGAGTATGCAAAATGGGAAAGTCCCAGGTATAGATGGGATTCCTTTTGAATTTTATAAATCATACTGGAGTATTATAGGCGAAGATTTGCTTGCAGTTCTAAGTGATAGTTTAGTTTGTGGTTCTTTACCCCTGAGTAGTCGGAGAGCAGTTCTTACTCTTATCCCAAAGAAGGGAGATTTGAGTGATATTAAAAATTGGAGACCGGTGTCATTATTATGTTCTGACTATAAAATACTGTCTAAAGTATTGGCGATTAGGTTAGGGAAAGTGTTAGATGATATAATTAGTCCTGACCAATCCTACTGTGTGCCTGGAAGATCTATATTTGATAACATTTTTTTAATTAGAGATCTGATGGATTTTTCAAAGCTTTGTGGTGTAAATTTTGGCTTGATTTCCATTGATCAAGAAAAGGCATTTGACCGTGTAGAGCATGATTATTTATGGAAAACTTTAGATGCCTTTGGTTTTAATTCAGTTTTTAAAGGTTATATTAAATTATTATATAATGATATTGAGAGTATGTTGAAAATTAATGGTGGCTTGTGTGTTCCTTTTAAAGTTCAGCGTGGAGTAAGGCAAGGTTGTTCTTTATCAGGTATCCTTTACACATTGGCAATAGAACCACTTTTGCACAGATTAAGACGGGTTTTAAAAGGCCTTACACTGAAGAACTGTGAAAGTACTTTTGTTTTATCAGCTTATGCTGATGACGTTATTGTAATTGTGAAAGAGGAAAATGATGTGAATATTTTAATGAAAGCGTTGGAAGATTTTGAAATGATATCAGCTGCAAAAGTAAATTGGTTAAAAAGTGAAGCTGTTTTGGTGGGTGAGTGGCTAACAGTGACCCCCAAACTCCCTGATGGTCTGATATGGAAAAAAGACGGTTTAAAGTATTTGGGAGTTTATTTGGGAGATGAGTCTTTTCAATCAAAAAATTGGGAAGGAATGATTGAGAAAATAAAGGGTCGCTTGGATAAATGGAATTGGATTAAGAAAATTTTGTCTTATAGGGGTCGAGCCCTTATTGTTAATAATCTTGTTGCCTCATCTCTTTGGCATCGGCTGACATGTGTTGACCCGCCACTATGTTTTCTTGCTAAGATCCAAGCGATGTTGATAGACTTCTTCTGGGATAATATGCACTGGGTGGTCCATAACATCTTGTACCTACCAAAGGATGAAGGTGGACAAGGTCTTGTGCACTTACAAAGCAGGACAGCAACCTTTCGAGTACAGTTTGTACAACGTTTCCTGACAGGCCCAGAGTCTGTAAGTTGGAGACCAGTGGCAAGTGCTATTTTAAAAACTGCTGCAGATCTAAGTCTGGACAAATCCTTATTTTTAACAGATCCAAACATTTTAAATGTGGAGAAATTTCCAATTTTTTATCGGAATCTTTTCAAAGTATGGAGTCTTTTTAAACTCCAAAGGGTAATCAATCCCACATCCTTGTACTGGCTTCTGGAAGAGCCATTAATTTATGGTGCAAGACTGGACATAACAAATGCATCAGTTTCATTGACTGAAGCCTTTATAAAGGCTAGAGTGGTGACTCTTCGTCAACTAATAAGTCTGGCAGGACCAGATTTTATTAAGGTGAATGCAGTGACAATACAGATGGGGTTTAGATCTGATCGAATGATTGAAAAACTACTACAAAAGTTACAGACTCTTCTTACAGTAGAAGAGACCGATCTACTCCGAAAATATTGTCTGGGAGAAATTACTCCCAATGATAAAGATGTTTTTCCAAAGTTGATGATTTCACCTAATTTAGAGGAGGATGGTGGAGTTTTTCTTGAATCAGAAAAATTAATGGACATGGACTTTGAAAAAGTAAATGGAAAGAAATTGTACAAGTCATGTGTGAAATGTTTGAACGAAAAAGCACTATATGGGAAAATTGATACACCTTGGCGAAATGTTTTGGGTTTGGATGATGTTGTTAAGCCAAATTGGAGAACATTTTACAAGCCACCATTAGTTAAAAAAATTGGAGATTTGCAGTGGAGGATTTTACATTGTATTGTTGCTGTAAATGCTTTTATATCTGTGTTGAATCCTAATGTAAGCCATGAATGCCCTTTTTGCTCACAGAGGGAGACTGTTTTTCATGTTTTTATGCATTGTAATAGACTTAAACCTTTATTTGAGGTTTTACAAAATTTGTTTAGGTTTTTTGATGAAGAATTTTCAATGCATACTTTTATTTTTGGTGTTAAATATACAAAGACACGTCAGAGAGAGTTTCAATTGTTAAATTTTGTGTTGGGCAAAAGTAAAATGGCAATATACATGAGTAGGAAAGATAAAATTGAACAAAATCAGGATTTTAATCTTGTGTCCATTTTTGGTGCCATGGTTAGATCAAGATTGCTAATTGATTTTAGTTTTTATAAAGCTATTTCATGTGTTGCAATGTTTGAGGATGTTTGGTGTTATGGAGGGGCATTGTGCTCTGTTGTAGATGATAATCTTCATTTTACTCAATTTGTGTAATTTTTTTAAATAGTAGTTTTTAATGTTTTTCTGTGGAAATCATTTGTAATAAAGGTGTTTTCAAATTCAAATTCAATTCTCTCTCTCTCTCTCTCTCTCTCTCTCTCTCTCTCTCTCTCTCTCTCTCTCTCTCTCTCGTGCGCACTCTGTCGCATGCGTGATCAGTTCTCAAATACACGCGCACACTGATGTCAAAATGTCAATCGCATTTACACAGTCGGTTATGGTTTAAGTGTACGTAAACGGGTGGGTAATAACTGGATATGTGTCACAAATATTACATCCATGCATTCAGCAGCCCAATTAAATACCTGTCTGTCATTAATGTTAATCAAACAACTACAGATGTTAAATAAATGTATACATATTAAATAAATATGTAGGCCTGTTAGTATCTGAATTTGTATTTTATTTTTTATTAACTATTGTTTTTGTAATTTGCTTAGATTATTTTTTGTAAATTATATATATATATATATATATATATATATATATATATATATATATATATATATATATATATATATATATATATATATATATATCCTAACTAAAATAACTCATAGCCTATCATATTACATTTCTCATATTAGCCTATTATATTCTATTATAATCTATAATAAGGGTTTTAAATCTTCTAAATCAAGTAAAATGATTCAAAATCAAGTAATTTACGCATGCCAAAGTCAACTTTAAACACACAGAATGTAATTTCCAAACAGAAAAATTGTGGCCAGTGAAAATGCTGAGTGGCTAGTAACTTTGGAAAACCACTAGCCACAGTGGCCGGTGAGCAAAAAAGTTAATGTCAACCCCTGCTATTATCAATAAATATAGAAACAATGCGATGAATGATAAAAAGAGGGAAATTGCAGTGTACAAATTTAATCATAGAAGAAGATTAATCATTATTAATGTTTAGATGTTTATTGACTTAGATCTATTCGTACAGTAAATAATCATTATGTAAATTTCTATGTATAAATGCTTTTCTAAACTCTAACAGACACAGTGGCTAATTTGTGACCTTAGAGGTCACTGGACATCTAAATTAAGGGTCCCTTGACCTGAAGGAATCAGGGAAGATCTAATTCTGAGGGTCCAGAAGCAAAATTGAATGATAGAAGATTGTTATTTGAGTGCTGCTTCTTAAATCTTATTATGTGTGGAAAATTACAGGAGGAGAGCAATGGAGATGTTGAGTTAGAAAAAACTATAAGAGAGCAGAGGTTTGTTGTGACTGTTAGTTAGCACTCTGCAGACATTCAGCATGGCTGTATGACTATGACTCTTCTTGCAAAAAATAAATATTTATAAAGACAATTGGCAAAGGTTTGTCTCTTATTCAGTAATGTAACTGAGTTACTTTTTGCCACAACACACCCTAAGAAAGAGCCACCACATCTGCCACCCCAACACTGGTTTCCAATTTACAGCAGCTGCACTTCAATGTGATAAGATAAAAAAAAGATCATGTACCCGGAAATAATGGCAAGAAAACACGTCTTTCTACTTTAGTGAAGTCCAAACAAATGACTCTCAGGAATTGCTTTGTTTTAGTGATTTAAACACATACAATAGAACCAGCCTGATCATGACTCTATCTGGTTCCTGTAACGAATCAAAGCATTTGTATAAATATACATTTAAATATATTATATATTATTTATTCTATCTTCAAGTGTATTAATGACAAACAGTTTAATGCTAAACTATTTTCAAATGTACGTTAAAAATTAGTTCACTCCAGATTTAAAATTTCCTTATAATTTACTCACCCCCATGTCATACAAGATGTCTTTATTTCTTCAGTCAAAAAGAAATTAAGGTTTTTGAGAAAGAGAAAAATTATGGGATTGTTCTCCATATCCTCCTGGGAACCAGGAAAAAGTGTTTTTAGAATTTTATATTTTTCGTCCTAACATTGTTTAGAGCATACATTTTTTTATTTTTTTATTTTATTCATATAATAATAATAATAATAATAATAATAATAATAATAATAATAATAATAATAGATTTTATTTATAATGCACTTTTCATTCCGAAGAATCTCAAAGTGCAACAAAGGGGAAAAAAACAAACAAACAAAAAAAATGAATAACAAGTAAAAATATAGAATACTACAAACAATCAACCAACACAGAAAACAGAACAGAAACAGAGCTGATGGTGAACAGAAACAGAGCTGATGGTGGACAGAAACAGAGCTGATGGTGAACAGAAACAGAGCTGATGGTGAACAGAAACAGAGCTGATGGTGGACAGAAACAGAGCTGATGGTGAACAGAAACAGAGCTGATGGTGGACAGAAACAGAGCTGATGGTGAACAGAAACAGAGCTGATGGTGAACAGAAACAGAGCTGATGGTGGACAGAAACAGAGCTGATGGTGGACAGAAACAGAGCTGATGGTGGACAGAAACAGAGCTGATGGTGGACAGAAACAGAGCTGATGGTGGACAGAAACAGAGCTGATGGTGGACAGAAACAGAGCTGATGGTGGACAGAAACAGAGCTGATGGTGGACAGAAACAGAGCTGATGGTGGACAGAAACAGAGCTGATGGTGGACAGAAACAGAGCTGATGGTGAACAGAAACAGAGCTGATGGTGGACAGAAACAGAGCTGATGGTGAACAGAAACAGAGCTGATGGTGAACAGAAACAGAGCTGATGGTGAACAGAAACAGAGCTGATGGTGAACAGAAACAGAGCTGATGGTGGACAGAAACAGAGCTGATGGTGAACAGAAACAGAGCTGATGGTGAACAGAAACAGAGCTGATGGTGAACAGAAACAGAGCTGATGGTGGACAGAAACAGAGCTGATGGTGAACAGAAACAGAGCTGATGGTGGACAGAAACAGAGCTGATGGTGAACAGAAACAGAGCTGATGGTGGACAGAAACAGAGCTGATGGTGAACAGAAACAGAGCTGATGGTGAACAGAAACAGAGCTGATGGTGGACAGAAACAGAGCTGATGGTGAACAGAAACAGAGCTGATGGTGGACAGAAACAGAGCTGATGGTGAACAGAAACAGAGCTGATGGTGGACAGAAACAGAGCTGATGGTGAACAGAAACAGAGCTGATGGTGGACAGAAACAGAGCTGATGGTGAACAGAAACAGAGCTGATGGTGAACAGAAACAGAGCTGATGGTGAACAGAAACAGAGCTGATGGTGAACAGAAACAGAGCTGATGGTGAACAGAAACAGAGCTGATGGTGAACAGAAACAGAGCTGATGGTGAACAGAAACAGAGCTGATGGTGGACAGAAACAGAGCTGATGGTGAACAGAAACAGAGCTGATGGTGAACAGAAACAGAGCTGATGGTGAACAGAAACAGAGCTGATGGTGGACAGAAACAGAGCTGATGGTGAACAGAAACAGAGCTGATGGTGAACAGAAAACAGAGCTGATGGTGGACAGAAACAGAGCTGATGGTGGACAGAAACAGAGCTGATGGTGAACAGAAACAGAGCTGATGGTGAACAGAAACAGAGCTGATGGTGAACAGAAACAGAGCTGATGGTGAACAGAAACAGAGCTGATGGTGAACAGAAACAGAGCTGATGGTGAACAGAAACAGAGCTGATGGTGAACAGAAAACAGCTGATGGTGGAAGTCTCTGTTAGCTCCGCAGCACACTGTGGTCCACTCCATGTTTTAAATTTCTCCCAGCGGCAGTGTGTCCTGATGACATCGTCAAGGCACGACAGCTGAAGACCAGATTATGGGTCTTCATGACGATTCAAATGATGGGGATCGCCGCAGCACCATGCAGGAGGCAGAACATTTTTCTGGGCACTTCTGTGGACACACCGAGGGTTCGGCGCAGAAGTCCAAGCCGCTCCACGGCCGCAATGCAGGATGGAACAGCGGCGCAGCCGAGAAGCGGAGCATCCCAACATCATGCCGGACGCCGATTACGATGGCCCAGATGGCGCTAGCCCGGTGCAAACTTCAGCCAGCCATGCAGTCGCGGCGAGAAACATCAAATGTCCTCCAAACCAGAACCAACCGCAGCAATTCAAACATAAACATTAGAGAAGCGGTGGAAAACGGCGAAACGACGAACAACGTCCTCTCAGTGGCTGCCAGCAATCAGCAACAGCCCCAATTGTAGCTCTGACTGTTAGACTAGTCACAAACATAAGGAAATAAAATAAAATCTAAATCTAATAGTACATTAACATGATTTGTGGGTGGAGAAGCCATGAATTAATATTCATTAATATGTTATATAATGTCCACTGTAGTTTACACCAGGACTCAGTTGTTAAAAAAAAATAGATGAGATGAACTTGCATGTATAGGCAAAAACAATAGGATTTATTTTTAATTTACAAATACATTTTTAAGTTTCAGGATTTTTTTTTAAAGCAAAATTTGTTTAAAGATGATTCTGAACTATGTTATGAAAGATATGAATGTTTTTGAGAGAAGTTTCTTCTGCTCATCAAGCCTGCATTTATTTCATCAAAAATACAGAAAACAATGTAATATTGTGATATATTATTACAATTTAAAATATTTGGTTCCCTTTCAGTCGGTCACGTTCGACGTACGTCAGAACTGAACCGACGAATGGGATCTTACTTTAGAGACCAATCCTACTTCGAGCATCTAACAACGAGCCAATGAAATTTGGCATGCGATCACGCATTCCACGCTCCGCCCCGCAGCGCGGGTATAAATAGGAAGTGGAATGGTAGATCAGCGCTTTCTACTTCGGAGCCGAACAGTGTTTCATTGCTGTTTCTACGAAGAGCTTCTGACTACGAGTCAAAACCTTCCTGTGAAAGAGTTTGCCAGTGCGGGTGATACGGCGCGTCAGCGAGAGACCGTCCACTTCAGTGATAGAGTGTACAAAGAGCTGTTGGTTCGCTGAGCGTTTCCTTACACACACACATTACAGTTGGTTCGCTGGGCGCTCACACATACATATCACTGAGAGCTCACGCAGGCTTGCACTATCGAACTGCGTGGAGCCGCGGTCATCTCCCTGAGTGCTTCAGCACTAAAAGAGCAACTTCCTTTTCACAAAAGAGCAACACGGTTTGACCCTGCGTCTTTTTCAAGATGTCATTCAAGCCGTGTGTTTCTGGATGCGGTCGATTTCTGTCTCCGCTTGACGGACACGTTCGTTGTCTCTCGTGTCTGGGCGCACAGCACGCTGAGGCTGCGTTCGTGGATGAGACATGTTCCCATTGCGGGAATATGTCCATTGCAGTGTTGCGGTCCCGTCTCCAGTACCTCAGAAGAGGTGGAACACCATCGTCCATCCCCCGATCTAGTGGTCCTCCAGCTGCAAAGCAGAGGGCTACTACTTTGGCTGATGACCTTGGTGGGGACCTGAGGGTGTCGGTCAGGGTAAACCCGACGGGTCTCACGGCTCCTCGGGCCCCTCCCCCCTCCACTGTACCGGTGGAGCTTCCGGAAGGGCGCGCTGACCTCCCACGTGGAGCGCCAGTCGTCTCTTTTGGGGCTCCGGCGGAGGACCAGATGTCGGTTGCTGCATCGGGGGATGAGCTAATGGGTTCCGAGGATGAAGACTCGGCTGCGTTGCCCCCTTCGGGTGTGACAGCGTTGCCCGAGTCTGACCCGGAACTTACGGCTATGCTTGCCCGGGCCGCCGCAAGTGTCGGGCTTGAGTGGAACCCTCCACCACGTCCCGAACCTTCGCGGCTGGATGATTGGTTTCTCGGGACGGGTCGCGCTGGTTCTCAGCGTCCCGCCCCGGTGCCTTTCTTCCCGGAAGTGCATCAGGAGCTCACGAAGTCCTGGGTAGCGCCGTACAGCGCACGCCAGCGATCGACTGACTCCTCCATCCTCACCACTCTCGATGGTGGTGCAGCTAAGGGTTACGAGGGGATCCCTCCAGTCGAGCGGTCGGTTGCGATGCACCTGTGTCCTAAGACCGCTGCGGACTGGAGGCACGCCCCGCGTCTCCCCTCCCGGGCGTGTAAGTTCTCGTCCGGCTTGACGGGCAAGGCTTACTCAGCCTGCGGAGAAGCTGCATCAGCTTTGCACGCCATGGCGCTCCTGCAGGTCCACCAGGCCAAAGCGCTCATGGAACTGCACGAGGGTGGTTCCGACCAGGCAGTTATGCAGGAACTGCGAGCCGCGACGGACCTCGCCCTCCGGGCGACGAAAGTCACGGCCCGCTCCCTGGGTCGGGCGATGTCCACCTTGGTGGTCCAGGAACGCCACCTGTGGCTGAACCTGACAGACATGCGGGATTCGGACAAGGTTCGGTTTCTAAACGCCCCTGTCTGTCAGGCCGGCCTCTTCGGCGACGCCATCGAGGACTTTGCCCAGCAGTTCTCGGTGGCCAAGAAGCAGACGGAGGCCATCAAAAACATCCTGCCCCGGCGGCCCGCTGCTGCCTCCACCCAGCCGCCCGGGGCAGCCCCCCAGTCTGCTCGTCGCCGAGGGCGTCCTCCAGCGTCCGCCTCCGCCCCTGCTAAGCCCAAGCAGCAGCCTCCACCCGCGAAGCAGGGCGCCGGACGCAAGGGGGCCGCCCAACCCGTCCAAGGGCCCGCCAAGCCTGCCGGCAAGCGCAAGGGGAAGCGGCCCTGAGACGGGCAGCCCAGGGAGAAGAGGAGCTGCTCTGAGGGAGATGATGTCCGCATCCCTCCCACCCCCCCGGAGGAGGACCGGGGGGACTGCACTGGTCACAACATCTCTGCCGCTGGCTCTCCGGAGTCCAGCGGTACCCACATTTTCACAAAAAGAGCAGTTTCCTCTCTCTCTGGGCCCCAAGAGGGTCAGGTTGGCAGTGTGCGACGCCCACGGGCCTTGTCACTCCTTTCCTACCCTCCCGTCGCCAGGGGGCAGCTGTGTGGGCCTCGAGGACGCCCCCGGGCCTTCTCACCCACACACTGCCTCTCTTGTGAGCACTCAGTCAACACTCCGGGCCGCCCACGGGCCTTCCGGGTCGGGGCTGAGTGCTTCACTTCCCTGCCTCCGGGCAGTGGACAGCAGAGTGGGCTCCGAGGACGCCCCCGGGCCTTCTCACCCACTCTCTGTCCAAACCAGGAGTGCTCAGGCAACACTGCGGGCCGCCTCCGGGCCTCCCGAGTCGGGCCAGAGTACTCCGCTTCGCTGCCCCACCCCGGGCACGTCTGTGGTGCCGTTGGTCCCGCTTGTACGGTCTCTGGGGGCCTGGCTAGGTCTCCCCAGGCCGTCTCGCTGGCTCATCCGTACTATCAGACTCGGCTACGCGATTCAGTTCGCACGCCGGCCACCCAAGTACAAGGGCATCCTCTTCACCTCCGTGCGAAGCAGCGATGCTCAAGTCTTGCGGTCAGAGATCGAGGTCCTACTGGCGAAGGACGCGATCGAGCCGGTTCCTCCAGCCGATATGAAGACGGGGTTTTACAGCCCCTACTTCATTGTGCCCAAGAAAGGGGGTGGGTTACGGCCAATCCTGGACCTGCGAGTTCTGAATCGGGCCCTGCACAAGCTCCCGTTCAGGATGTTGACGCAGAAACGCATTTTCCAATGCATCCGTCCCCAGGATTGGTTTGCAGCGATCGACCTGAAGGACGCGTACTTCCATGTGTCTATTCTCCCTCGACACAGACCGTTCCTACGCTTTGCGTTCGAGGGGAAAGCATATCAGTACAAGGTCCTGCCCTTCGGGCTGTCCCTGTCGCCCCGCGTCTTTACGAAGGTCGCGGAGGCAGCCATTGTTCCACTCAGAGAACGCGGCGTTCGGATTCTCAACTACCTCGACGATTGGCTGATCCTAGCCCAGTCGAAGGACCAGTTGTGCGAACACAGGGACCTGGTGCTCAGTCACCTCAGCCAGTTGGGCCTTCGGGTCAGCCGAGAGAAGAGCAAACTCTGTCCCACACAGAGGATCTCTTATCTTGGTATGGAGCTGGACTCGGTCAACCGGACGGCGCGCCTCACCGAGGAGCGAGTCCAGTCGGTGTTGAACTGCTTGAATATGTTCAAGAGCAGGACAGCGGTCCCACTGAAGTTCTTTCAGAGGCTCCTGGGGCATATGGCATCTGCAGCCGCGGTCACGCCGCTCGGATTGCTCCATATGAGACCGCTTCAACGCTGGCTCAATGGCCGAGTCCCGAGGTGGGCGTGGCAGAGCGGTCAGTACCGGGTCCCAGTGACTCCTTACTGCCGCCAAACCTTCAGCCCGTGGTCCAGCACTTCGTTTCTCCGGGCCGGGGTGCCCCTAGAACAAGTGTCCAGGCATGCTGTGCTATTCACGGATGCCTCCACCACAGGCTGGGGGGCCACGTACAACGGGCATGCAGTTGCTGGTCTGTGGACGGGGCCGCAATTGCATTGGCATATCAATTGCCTCGAGTTACTGGCAGTACATCTGGCACTCCGCCGCCTCAAGGGGCCGCTGCGTGGCAAGCATGTACTGGTCCGTACGGACAGCACCACGGCCGTTGCGTACATCAACCGTCAGGGTGGTCTACGCTCCCGTCGTCTGCTCCAACTCGCCCGCCACCTCCTCCTGTGGAGTCAGAAGCAGCTGAGGTCGCTTCGGGCCATTCATGTCCCTGGTGTGCTGAACCAGACAGCCGACGAGCTCTCTCGTCAGCCGACACCTCCGGGAGAGTGGCGACTCCACCCCCAGGCGGTCCAGCTGATATGGGACCAGTTCGGAGCCGCACAGGTCGACCTGTTTGCCTCTCCGGACTCGACCCATTGCCAGTGGTACTATTCCCTGACCGGGGGTACCCTCGGCACAGATGCACTGGCGCACAGCTGGCCCCGGGACCTACGCAAGTATGCGTTTCCCCCAGTGAGCCTTCTTGCACAGACTCTGTGCAAGGTCAGGGAGGACGAGGAGCAGGTCTTGTTAGTTGCGCCGTATTGGCCCAACCGGACCTGGTTCCCAGAACTCACGCTCCTCGCGACAGCCCCTCCTTGGCCGATTCCCCTGAGGAAGGACCTTCTTTCTCAGGGACGGGGCACGCTATGGCACCCGCGTCCAGACCTCTGGAATCTTCATGTCTGGTCCCTGGACGGGACGCGGAGGTTCTAGATGGACTACCACAAGCTGTCGTAGATACCATCGCTTCAGCTAGAGCCCCCTCTACGAGGCGCCTCTATGCTCTGAAGTGGAACCTGTTCGTTGAGTGGTGCGCTTCCCGCCGGGAAGACCCCCGAAGGTGTTCGATCAGTGTCGTGCTTTCCTTCCTGCAAGATGGGTTGGAGAGAAGGCTGTCTCCCTCCACCCTCAAGGTATATGCTGCAGCAATAGCAGCATACCATGATGTAGTAGAAGGTAAGTCCGTGGGGAAGCACGACCTAATCGTCAGGTTCCTCAGAGGTGCGAGGAGACTAAATCCTCCTCGTCCATCCTCGGTACCCTCTTGGGACTTAGCTCTAGTGCTCCGAGCACTTCAGAGCCCTCCCTTCGAGCCTTTGGCGTCTTGTGAGTTAAAAATCTTGTCAATGAAGACAGTGCTCCTGACGGCATTGGCCTCGATCAAGAGGGTAGGGGACCTGCATGCACTTTCGGTCAACGAATCGTGCCTAGAATTCGGGCCAGGTAACTCTCACGTCGTCCTGAGACCCCGGCCCGGATATGTGCCCAAGGTTCCTACCACTCCCTTCCGGGATCAGGTGGTGAACCTGCAAGCGCTGCCTTCGGAGGAGGCAGACCCAGCCCTGGCTTTGCTGTGTCCGGTCCGCGCTCTTCGCGCTTACGTTGACCGGACCCAAAGCCTTCGGACCTCAGAGCAACTCTTCGTCTGTTACGGAGGCCAGCAGAAGGGAAAGGCTGTCTCCAAGCAGAGGTTAGCCCACTGGATAGTGGATGCTATAGTCTTGGCCTACCAGTCCCAAGACGTGCCGTGCCCGTTCGGTGTAAGAGCTCACTCCACTCGGAGTGTTGCTTCTTCCTGGGCGCTGGCTCAAGGCGCCTCGCTGACAGACATATGTAGAGCTGCGGGCTGGGCGACACCTAACACGTTTGCTAGATTCTATAGCTTACGTGTAGAGCCGGTATCTTCCCGCATCCTCGCCCCCAGTGGCCAGGAGCGCTAAGTGCCCGTTCTAAGTGTCGGCTTGCGAAACGCCACTCCCGCCCTCTGGGCCGGATACGTGCGTCTATTGTCTCCAGTTGTGTTCCCCGGGAAACCGGCTAACCCTGTCGAGCTCCTCCGTCACCCCTCCGGTGTCAGACGTTGCGGACCGTCTGACGCCAGGCCTGCACCCGTATGCTTGTGAAACGTGGCTGTAGGCTGGGTTCCATATATAGCGGTTCCCTCACGGCAACCCCATGTGTGTATTCTTCCACGGTATCAGCTACCCTTCGGGCTAGCCCCGTGTCTTTCCCTCGACAGAGCCCGCTCTGTCATCTCTGGGCGTGTTCTTTCCCCCCTTCAATCAGGCTGGAACCACCCCAGAGACTGCCATATGTTGCACTACCCTGCCAGGTTAGTCCTTATGTGTATTCTGCCACCTCTCCTTCCCTGAAGGACGTGGCCCCGCAGCGTACCCTCTCTCGCAAGTACGAGGTAGGCACGCTTTCCCAGCGTTATCCAATAGTCATTCTGAGTGGGTCTTGCAGAAACAGCAGTGACTGTACTCCCTGCTTGGAGCCCTGACTTCCGTACCATACTAGACGGTGCAGTGCGCTCAAGCAGGACGCTGGAAGGGCCAGCATCCTGGCGTTTTCCATAGGGATCCCATTCGTCGGTTCAGTTCTGACGTACGTCGAACGTGACCGACTGAAAGGGAACGTCTCGGTTACGTATGTAACCCTCGTTCCCTGAAGGAGGGAACGGAGACGTACGTCCCGTCGCCAGATGCTGTGCTTCCGCTGGGAGTCCGGTCACCTTTCGGCTCCTCAGTAGGAAAAGCGCTGATCTACCATTCCACTTCCTATTTATACCCGCGCTGCGGGGCGGAGCGTGGAATGCGTGATCGCATGCCAAATTTCATTGGCTCGTTGTTAGATGCTCGAAGTAGGATTGGTCTCTAAAGTAAGATCCCATTCGTCGGTTCAGTTCTGACGTACGTCTCCGTTCCCTCCTTCAGGGAACGAGGGTTACATACGTAACCGAGACGTTTTCAATTTATTATATTTTAAATGATCATTTATTTCTGTGATCAAAGCTGAATTTTCAGTATCGTTACGCCAGTCTTCAGTGTCCTTCAGAAATCATTCTAATATGAGGATGTATTATCAAAGTTGTAAACAGTTCTGCTGCTTAATATTTTTTTTTCATAACCTGTGATATTTTTTTTATAATACTTTGATGAATAAAAAGGAAAAAAAAGGAAAAAAAAAAGAAGCAAATGTTTTAAATAGAAATCTTTTGTAACAACAATATACACTACTGGTTAATAATTTGGGGTCAGTCATCAATAATTTTATTCAGCAAGGGTGTGTTAAATTGATAAAAAATGATATTAAAGGAGATTTATATTATTTGAAAATATGTTATTATTTTGAATAAATGCAGTTCTTTTTAAGCTTTTATTCATCGAATATATTAGGCAGCAGAACTGTTTCCAATACTTATAATAAATCAGAATATTAGAATGATTTCTGAAGGATCATGATCACTGAAGACTGGAGTAACGATACATTTCATAGGAATATTAATATGTAATTTCTTTCCCTATTCACTTGTTGTGTCTCCAAAATGCCAGATAAACATGATTTAAGTCCTGGTGTCCTCTACAGTGGACTTTTATGAAATCAGTGCCCTGTTTTGCAACAAAAAGTCAAATTATGATTATAAACCCCATACTATTTTCCTGAGATGTTGATTTATACCAAACAGTTTAAAAAAATATCAGATTTTAATTAGCAAAGGCCAGAATGTGCTCATCCAGACTCAAAATTGTGACGTGTATGATGTCACAGAAACTCACTAAAATATAATGTCAACTACAGTGGACAAAAGTCTATTACTGAGTCCCAGGAGGATATAGTAGACTTTAACGGGATCCAATATACACCAATTAGGCATAGCATTATGACCAGTGAAGTGAAGTGAATAACACTGATTATCTTTTTATCATGGTGCCTGTTAGTGGGTGGGATATATTAGGTAGCAAGGGAACATTTTGTCCTTAAAGTTAATGTGTTAGTAGAAGGAGAAATGGGCGAGCATATAAGGATTTGAGCGAGTTTGACAAGGGCCAAATTGTAATGGCTAGACGACTGGATCATATCATCTCCAAAACTGGAGCTCTTGTGGGGTGTTCCCGGTCTGCAGTGGTCAGTATCTATTAAAAGTGCTCCAAGGAAGGAACAGTGGTGAACCGGAGACAGGGTCATGGGCGGCCAAGGCTCATTGATGCACGTGGGGAGCGAAGGTTTGCCCGTGTGGTCCGATCAAACAGACAAGCCACTGTAACTCAAATTGCTCAAGACGTTAATGCTGGTTCTGATAGAAAGATGTCAGAATATACAGTGTGATCCTGATGACCCATGCTGACCGCTGTCCACTGCCAAAAGTGCAAAGAGTTGGCACGGTAGCATCAGAACTGGCCCACGGAGCAATGGAAGAAGGTGGCCTGGTCTGATGAATCATGTTTTCTTTTACATCACGTGGGTGGCTGGGTGCGTTGCTTACCTGGGGAACACATGGCACCAGGATGCACTATGGGAAGAAAGCAAGCTGGTGGAGGCAGTGTGATGCTTTGGACA
Organism: Pseudorasbora parva; assembly: GCF_024679245.1. NCBI lineage: Eukaryota > Metazoa > Chordata > Actinopteri > Cypriniformes > Gobionidae > Pseudorasbora > Pseudorasbora parva. The sequence continues at coordinate 29,543,292 of NC_090195.1, forward strand.
ATGTTCTGCTGAGAAACCTTGGGTCCTGCCATCCATGTGGATGTTACCTTGTTACGTACTACCTACCAAGCATTGTTGCAGACCATGTACACTCTTTCATGGAAACAGTTTTTCCTGATGGGTGTGGCCTCTTTCAGCAGGCTATTGCGCCCAAGTGTTGACATGGCCCCCAAATTCCCCAGATTTCAATCCAATCGAGTATCTGTGGGATGTGCTTAACAAACAAGGCAGATCCATGGAGGCCCCACTTTGCAACTTACAGGACTTAAAGGATCTGATACTAACATATTGGTGCCAGATACCACAGCACACCTTCAGGGGTCTAGTGGAGTCCATTCCTCGATGGGTCAGGGCTGTTTTAGCACCAAAAGGGGGACCAATACATTACATTTATTGAGGCATGATGCTGGTGAGACACACGTTATTATCACGCATGGGCTTCGGAACCATTGTATGTGGGTAGGAAAAGACCTGCCTACTTTTTATGACCAATGATACTGGACCCACTCACTTATATTGTCTCTAATTCAGCACATGTCTTAGCCTAGAAATCTAGACGCACCCTAGTGGCAGCAAGTTTAATCTGCCCGCAAGTGTCGTCTAGCAACTCTCAATACCCGTCTGAGCTGTATTTCCCTAACTCTTGCCGGGCCAATCACATCCTGTATAGAGTCGGTGGGCGGGGCCATAATGACGACGGCCGAGTTGCGTTTGCGTGCTTCTGCTCTGGAAGACTTGGAGTTAAGCTTTTCTCTGAGAAAAGAACAAAGAACGGCAGTGAAGTCATTCTTAAAAAGGGAAGATGTGTTTAGAGTTTTGCTGACCGGATACGGATATGTTTAATCTATCAACAAGCTTTGTTTCACCTTCGTTGCTCTGGTTGGTGGTAGCGCTATCCTATCGGGTGCAGAGGGAGTTTGAAAGACAACCGTTTATCTCGCCCCTCGGATTGAGCCCTGTCAATGGGGAGTTTCCAGACCAAACATCTTGATGTGGGTCTGGCTTGTCAGGCTACACATGTCTGTTTACCTACCCCTAACCGATGAACACTTATTATTAAACAAGTTAGATACTTTATTTTCACTTTTCTAAAATGTTCTTAATTTCTATTATAAATCAATTCTTTTCCGATCTGATATGTGATGGGAAAGGAAGTAGAGCGAGTTTGTCAAAAGGCGGATTTGAACCTGTGGTCGAATTGCATCAAACTTTCTGCTATGCATCCTGCCCCTACACTACTGCCACGGTCCCTCTGCCTTGCTGCTTGCCACAATATAATAAAATATTTATAAAATGGATGGATTGGATAATATAATGCCAGCCTCAATGTGCACGTTGTGGTATCTGTCAGGAGTTATTATGCAATGAAGCACAAGACAGGAGTATCAAACTTCCATCTTAGGCTACGCATTCACCTCGGTTACATCATTCCAAAAACACTTCAAAATTGTTCTTCACTTGACAACAATGTACAGTTCTTCTCATGTACACAACACACATAAAACTGAATAGTTATTTCATAATATTTCACAGTTGACAAACTGACTGGTGGCAAAGAGATGAATGTGCATTCTCTTTAATCTCTCCAACCATGTTGCACATATAGTGCTCATGTGTGATATTGAGAGCGCAGAAACTGCTGAACTCTGCTGAACAGAATCAAGCCACTGAAGGAGTTCATTTGGAAATGAGTCATCGAACTGTCAAGCAGTCTTCATGAGAGCTAAGCTCTGTGAAAAAGCCTGCTTCTATTTTGGTCTACCGCTGCACTACTAACTGGTTTATGTTGAATTTAATTAACATTGTTTATTTCAATAAACTTAAGGTTTTTTTTACGTAAGCCTAATTAAATGCCTTTTAGTTGAATCAGGTTAACATTCTTAATTTTGTCCAAAGTTCAAACATTCTAAAATGAATATCAAACAAAATCCATAACAAGTAATCATTTACATTACCAGACGGTTTTATCCAAAGCGACTTACATTGCATTCAAGGTAAAAGTTTTACAATTTTGTCAATTCTTGCTTTCCCTGGGAATCGAACCCATGACCTTGGTGTTGCTAGCGCCATGCTCTACTCATTGAGCTACAGGAAAGACATTAATACAGTGTAATTACAAATTTACAAACATTATTTAACAAGAAAACCTTTCACAAAGTCTTATTGGCTAGCCAGAATATGGTGTTGTTACATCTATGGCATGCCCAAAGTAGTTGTATTTTATTATTAAAACAACTTTAATTGTTATTACTTTGATTATTATTAGCAGGTCCTCATCCTGAACACACACTCAACACTTCACCACAGTGGTTACCTCCAAAAACACTAACATAACACAAACCTTTATATACCAACATTAAACATTAAAAAGTCTCTCCATTTTCTTATCTTGTTAAAAATGCATAAAATAGCACTGTATTTAAAGGGTTACTTCAGCGATTAGCATATGGCTTTGTATCAGTAGAAACCCTGGAGTATATTCAAATGATTGTGCTTTCCCCTCTCATATCCCCCTGAGACAAGAGATTTATGCATTTTATTTCTGGAAAAATTCCTCCTATGACGCAAATTGACGATATTTGCATCATAGGAGGAATGTTTGGCCAAAGGCTAAAGACTACAGCCAGCAGAGGGAGCCATTTCCGCATGTTTTGAACCCGCGCATGAGGGATGGAGATCACACTCAGAGCTCAACTCGCAGCTACAGGCACTCATTTAAACGGAGCTATGGTGAGCAATGTAAGCTTTTTAACTTCTCAAATTAATTTCTATGAAAGTTAAGCTTGCAAAGGCATGATCTGAAACGCGCCAGACTGAACTCGCGTTGTGAATGTATGCCGCGAGTGTAGTCGCGATTACCTCAGCTCTCATCACGAGACCTCATCAGCTCATTTTTTTCACTCCTGCAGTTAGTGCTCAGTGCTGTGATACTCGTGCGGTGACTCACTCATTATATTGAACAGACACGTTCAGTTTTTAATTGTAGTGTCTTCTCCAACTCAATCTCAGTAATCCAGTAGGTGGCTTTGGGAATGGCCTCACAGGGCAGCAAAGCATTCTGGGAATTGTAGTCTTTCATCCCCATTAGACAAAAATACATTTTCTGTCGTTTTTCAGTATAGAAGGCACCAAATTCAAAAATAATTTCACATTTCTACTACATTGATGACCCAGTTTAAATACAGATTCACCTTACCAGGACTGAAGTACCCCTTTAAACATTTACTCTCTGAATTCAGCCGCTTTGCAAAGCATGATGGAATGTGAATGTCCAGTTTGTGCGGGTTACTTTATTGAATCATGTTATTTAAAAAAAAAAAAAAAAAAGTTATGTCAAAGAGTAACGATTTTATGTCAACATAACATAAAGCAGTTTTATTTGAACCAGAAACCTAATACAATGGTGTTAAATAAAGATGTGATACTTAAATAAAGTGAACAGCATCATGCAATCATCAAGTGTTGGCAATTACTCCTTAAAGCATAAACTGGTTTAATTACACCTATTACAGACGTCAAAACAGATCAGAGTGATCTGATCCGAGGATGGAGAAATATGCTCAAAAAGACTAATAATTATTAAATGGACTTATCTTGTGAAGCTGATACACATCTAATTCAGAACATACCAAAGAAATGTTCTTCACCACAGCAGGAACAACAAAACTCAAAGAGAATGAATGGTATCGCCTGAGTAAACACTACGGTGGCCGATTTAGTCCAAGATTAACATGGCAATCCCCCTCTTTACATTCGACACGGTGCCATCGAGTGTTAAAACGTGAAAAGCGAAGCTTGAATTTATGAGTATGTCCCTCTTTGGCTAATGTACTTTCAAGATGGAGGGACAACATGGCGATCAGCATTCGAACCCCTCACCCGTATGTATTTTCAATGGCATTTTATAAACTTAAGAGAATACTTTATTACTTGAAAGAAGTAAATATACATTAATGAGCACATACATTTTTGAAAGAACTAAGTGTTTTTAGCTAATAATAAACTAAAAAGTTACACAGTGTAGCTTTAAATGTATCTAATATGATAAACAGAGCTGCATTACCTCATAATCATAACCGGAAGAGTGAATCAGTGCAGGCGCCCGGCGACTGTGTCCCGCCCGTCATAATAAAAGTCCTGGTGCTTGCGAGGCCGGTATTTGTTTATCAATCGCTCCAGCAGCTGTGCTCAGGTCCACAACACTCGGTCCTGCTCTGCTTTACACTACAGTAACGTTAATAACTGCATGCATGAGCGTGATTTCTCACGTGAGTCCCCACCGGCTGTGATGTGAAGACCACATGTCCCAAGATGCTGTGCTCAAACTTTGCGTCATCAAACTACGCATTTGTTTTAAATAGGCTCCCTGCAGTGGACGGAAAGTTGCATAGTGCACCTTTCACTACCATAATACGTTGCATTGTTGAACAAATCAACTAGTCATGACTGTTTTCCAAAACTGAATTATCACAAAACTGTCATTCAGCCTCGTTGGTTAATGATGTCACACAGGTGGTGGAGTAATAACTGCTTTTAATGAATAAATATAAGTTCGAATTCATGCTAGATTTTTGCTATAAATTATGGCACCTGAGGACTGATTCTTATTTTTCAAAGTTATGTTGCTTTATTTACAGATTCAATCTTAAGCTTCTTCTTACATACTAGAGCACATCCGCACATGTGCACTCTTTAAAAAAGGTGCTTTAAATTTCTTGACAAACTAAAAGATTTAAATGACATTGAAATAAATTCTATAGATTGTACTAAATTTCAGATTGCTTATTTAGCTTAAGATAAGGATTTATTAAGTCCATATGACATGCAAACAAGAAAGCTCTGCTTCTAAACACATGTCGAGATCTGTTGTTGCAACCACACAAATGAAAAAGTGACACAACACATAAAAGTGCCCACAGTTGAAGAAAACCCTATCTATGTAAACCCTCTCATCAGGAGCGTAGCTAAGGAGGAAAAGTTAGGACGATTCTAAGAGCCTGTGAACTTTTGGGGCTCCCAGAGATCGGGTTTATTAGTAACAGTCAGTTAACTTCAGTTAACAGTCACAAAGTGCAAGATGAGATGTGTAAGTTAGTTAACTAAACAGCTGTGTAATGATAGAAGCTAAATGAGCGACAGAAACAATTAGTTTACAAAGACTGTATCAACCAAAGCTCAGCTTTGAGAAGGGAAAAATGGCGGTCAGGAAGGAAGGAGAAGGTGATGGAGATGAGAAGCAGCTATTGTGCTTTTTAACTACTGGTCAGAAGTTTGAGAATGGTAAGATTTTTTAAAATGCTTTTGTAAGAAGTATCTTTTGCTCACCAAGTCTACATTTATTTGATCCAAAAATACAACAAAACAGTATTATTGTGTAATATTTTTACAATGTAAAATAGTTTTTTTCTATTTGAATACATGTTTTATTCCTGTGATCAAAGCTGAATTTATCCCCATTACTCCAGTTTCAAGACTCACATAATCCTTCAGAAATCGCTCTAATATGAGAATTTGATGATCAACAAACATTTATGTTTATTATCAGTGTTGAAAACTGTTTTCTCAGGATAATTTAATGAATAGAAAGTTCAAAAGAACAGCATTTATCTGAAATAATAAGCTTGTGCAACATTATAAATGTATATACTGTCACTTGAACAATTTAATGCATGCTTTCTGAATAAATGATGTATTACTTTAAGATCTTTCTCGAAAAGAAAATTTCTATTCATCAAATAATTAAAAATATATATATTTTACACAACTGCTTTCAACATTGATAATAAACATAAATGCTTCTTAAACAGCAAATCATCATGTTAGAGTTATTTGTGAAGGATCTTGAAGACTGGAGTAATGATGATAAATTCAGCTTTATTCTAGCTTTATTCTGCTCACCAAGGCTAAACATTTTTTAAAAATCATACCATTCTCAAACTTTTGTTTGAGTGGTATATATATATATATAATTTGCTGACAACGATTTTGGATCGCTATAGGTTGGCCTGTATGTTTGGTACGATAGGGGGCCCAAGTTCATATTCTTTGTGCTGTTTATCTCAGGAAAGAGATTATCAGAGAACTTTGAGCAATGTAGAACAGAAATAAGTGGCAACAGAGGAGAATGCAAAGCTTTTAATAAAAAATGAAGTAAAACATCTGAATGCTAGATAAAGCTAGTCAACGCGGATCAGAAAGGTGCAGACAGCCTGCAGCAACACTGAACACTTACTATTATAGGACAATCTTATACAACTTGAGAAAGAAAAAAAAGCTGGATGGCATATTTGGTATAATTACCATAATCACCATGATTATATCTCTGACAGAAGAAATTCATCAGTCAGTATAGATGTTCTCTGATATAGATTATTGCTGTCAGTAGACAGTACTGCTGTTCATTTATAGCCTACATGTTCACATGAAGGCTATAAATTAACAGCAGTACTGCCTCTCATGAGAGTGACAATAAATAATACAAATACAGAGCAGGAAGACAAACCCATAAGGATAACCTATAAACAACTGCGAAGCTTTGGGGCAGTTTATAAATGAAAATGACATTCAAGTGTTGATAAAAAGCTAGAATAAAATGTTTTTAAAATGGAAAGAGTTAAAGTACAGTTAAATATGGAAGCCCACTTGCACCACTAAATAAAAAAATAAAGAGTAATTGCGACTTTTCATCTCAGAATTCTGACTTTTTTTTTGTAAGTCATAAAGTCACAATTATGACATAAACTCGCAATTGTATGATATAAAGTCACAATTCTGACTTTTTTCTCTGAACTTTTCTCAGACTTTTTTTCTGACTTTTTACTCAGAATCTTTTAGAGTTCTCAGTCTCAGAGTTCTGATATTATAACTCGCAATAGTGAGACAAAAAAGGCAGAATTGTACCTTTGTAACTTACAATTGTGAGAAAAAAAGTCAGAATTCTGAGATAAAAAGTTACTCTTTTTATTTTTTTATTTAGTGGCAGAAACAGCTTCCATTGTTAAATGTATATTTCAAGAATTAAGAAGAATAGGATCACAGTAGAATAATTTAAAGTGCAAAAATAAATTGCTTTATAAAACTACAAACTTAGTAGAGTAGTTGAGTATATGCACATGAAAAACAAATAATAAAATAGTAAACTACTAGTATACCTCCGTTCATCAGAAGTACAAATGCAGTACAACATGATGAATATAGTTGTGAACTAGTTGTGCACTTAAAGTTTACTACTGTTACTCTTATAGTACACTAAATGTATACTTTATAAAAGGTGAGCCAATTTAGTCCCAAGCATTATTGAAATGCACTTACAAGTACTAGTACATTGATATTAGTATACTTAAGGTATACTTGAAAATGTACTTGAACAGTAATAAAATTAACTTTTTTATAAGGGAAAGTGAGATAGAAATGTCATTGATAAACCTACTGTTACAATAATTGTTTTGAATTTTTTTGTTAATAAACAAAATTGCTGCATTACAACATAGAATTACATTTTAGTGATAGTGTCTATCCCAATGAACAATGATTAAAAGGTGATCAAATAAGCTTTAGACATTTTTATAAAAACAACAACTTACTTTCACTAGCTGAGCCACAAGAACTGTACAGATGTTAAGGAGACTCCATGAAGACTTGAACTTGGCTCAATGGATTCTATGTTCTGTGAACCATCAGACTGTATTTCGGTCAAATCTCTTAATAGTGTTGTCGTTTGTATGACTCATGCATGCAGAGACTGAGAAGAGAAGTTAGATTAGATCCAGTGCTGGCAGTGTGAGAGCTAAACATGCTCCACCCTCCAGAACTGTGTATATCCTTCTTTTCACTGCTGAAACCCATGTCATTTCAAAGAGTACCATGAAAAAGTTAAAATGATGTTTTGAGATGTTAAAAACCGGTAACACTTTCGATTACGGCCTGGAAAGTACTGCATAGTTAAAGTGAATTTACAGCATAACTTTCGGTAATTATACTGTAACTATAAAGTAAGTATGTGTAGGTATAAGGTAACAATATGTAATATTCAGAGAATAAAGGGGTACTATCAGGAAAATTACAAATAATTTATACTGTAAGTATTTTTTAATTAAGGGGTAATTATCCGTGTAGTTACGGGGTAAGTATGAATGTGCGGGCTGTAAATTAAAGTGGCTCTTGTTTCATGTAGTTGCGGGGTAAGTACAATAAAAACACAGACAATCTGTTATCATTCATAAATATTTATTTCAAAAACAACTTAATTCAAAACAGATTTAGAACACGTATTCATTTTTTTTAAATCTATTTTTTTAAAATAAACTTTTCATTATAAATGATTACGTCCTGACCGAAAGAGACACGTTTTTTCCCTTTCTCTTTCTCTTCGTTTCTTGTTCCTCTTCTTCATTTTCATTTCCATTGATGGATCATGGATGTTGGGATGAATGTCTTTTGACATTTTTTATTAATATTTATTAAAAGAAAAAGTAGTAGAACAAGAAATGCTGTCATAATTTTAGTAATCGTTTCATATCCGATCAGCTGTTACCAGCGCGTGCATGAGACGCTTCAAGCTTTCATGACGTTCTCATGCACGTTTCATCTGAAACACACTTGAGAACGGACATTTCTTGTCTATTATTATCATATATTATGTTAGTGTTTCTATACTGTTGTGAGCATAAAAAAAGAAAAAAACGACCGCATCAGACATCCACATGACCAGAGTTTTTTGGCGCGCGCACATCAAGTTGACGCTTCAAGTTACATCAAGTGTGAAATCAACCCTCGCATGCACACGCAGATAACTGCTGGTCGGATGCGATATATTGTTATTTTTCTTACAAACACTTATCCATTGGGATCGTATGGATTACTGTAGTTATTGCTGTATGTGCTGTTTGATGCCTTAACTCTTAGAAACCCAAATGAGTTTTAATTAGCAGAGATTGTGTTCATTTATCTGCGTTCATCTGAGGAAATAAAGTCCTATACATCTCGGATGGCATGAGGGTAAAAGACGAGTAAACGGTGAGGACATTCCGGCGCGCACTGTATTTTCAGTGTAACAGTTACAGAATACTAGCTAGAGACATGTGGGATCCTTCTTAAGATTCATCTGTGGCAAGAAAGAGAAAACGCAGAGGAACAAGGAGGATGAAGCCAAGCAAGAGAAATGAAAGTGTTCTAAATCTTAAAAAATTAAATAAAAAAAATGTCAGATTGTATTTCTGTTTTATTGTACTTACATGAAACAAGAGGGGAACAAGAGACACTTTAAAGGTCCCTTTCTTTGCGTGTTTTCGAAGCTTTGATTATGTTTACAGTGTGCAATATAACATGAGTTCCAGTTTCGCGTGTAAAAAAACACAGTATTTTTCACACAATTTACTTATCTGTACAGCGCTGTTTCCTCTGTCCTAAAAACGGCCTGATGATTTCCTTGTTCTATGAAGTCCCTCCTTCAGAAACACGTAACGAGTTCTGATTGGGCCAGCACTTCCCGTGTTGTGATTGGACAGCAGCTTAGCGAACTTTGCCCGGAAAGGTCCCGCCTCTTACCATAACGGGGAGATGCAAGCGCTGAATGCCGCTCTTTTCCACGTGGTAGAGCAACAAGACCACGCCCCCTATTTTGCGTGTTCTTGGGGGCGGAGGGTTAGTCAACAAATGGTTCTAGTGACGTTATTCCTGAAGGAAGTGCAGGGGTGTAGTCCAAACCGGCCGTTCGCTGTAGGCTTTGAAAGGGAACTTCTGTTAAATAAAATATCTCGCTTGGCATTGAACTTTGAGCTTTATAATTTTACAGGTATTATTTATGCTCTAACAGCAACATTTCACACTAACTAAAGTTTGAAAGATGGAATCGCGAAGAACAGGACCTTTAAATTAAAGCCCGCACATCCATACTTACCCTTTAACTATACGAAAAAAAGAGCGGAACAAGAGTCACTTTAATTTACAGCCCGCACATTCATACTTACCCCGTAACTACACAGATAATTACCCCTTAATTAAAAAATACTTACAGTATAATTACCCCTTAATTAAAAATACTTACAGTATAAATAATTTGTTAATTTTCCTGATAGTTACCCCTTTATTACATATTGTTACCCCAATATTACATATTGTTCCCATATACTTACTTTATAGTTAAACTATAATTACAGAACGTTATGCTGTAAATTCACTTCAATTATGCAGTACTTTCCGGGCCGTAATCTAAAGCATTACCAAAAAACCTACAGATTAATGCAAGGATGTGTAGTGTGTGAATGGCCCATAACTAATGGGTCCTGCACACTGTGCGATTTTTCAAAAACCTTTGCGAATGTCCCTTGTCAGACTGTACGAACATGATCGCCATGTCACACTGTAAGATCTCAGTTGACATTAATGTCAGACTGCACGATAGTGAAGGCGCGCTAAAAACGGACGCGCGCAAGAAAACTCACCCGGAGTTCATATCATCAATGAATGAGGCGTTTGGTGGCGGTGAGCTGCATTACACGCGGGACTGAAATGCTGGCTACAAACAAATCTCTAGCTCTCGTTTTGGTCATAGTTTGTCTTGAAAAACGGAGATATTTGACTGTCGTCGTAGGAGAAGTCACACTGCAGGATTGTGTGCCAAATCTTCTGACACTGCCAGAATTTCGTCTGAGATAAAATTTGATCGCAGCGCTCATTAATCGGCTGCCGGTGAACATGTCAAACTAACGACCAAAGACGTCAGATTTTAGCCTAGGATCAGAGGAATCTTTTAGGATTTGCTAAATTTGTCCCAGACGGCCAAATCGTGGCCAAAATCGCACAGTGTGCACCCGGCTTAAGTTTTGAAGTACTTGCCAAGTTTCACTATTACTCCTCTTCCAATGCATTTTTTATCACTCTCAGGCTCAGCGGCATAAGTTTGAATAGTGAGAATCTGGATCTTGTGACTTATTTCTCTTTCTATCTGTCTGTAGAGAAGCGAAAAGATGAACATGAACACTTCTGAGGGTCTCATTCTGTTTTTGGCAGAATCACACCATTCTGACCTGGCCTTCTAATATACTCTGTAATCTCGTGGGACGAAAAACCGCTGCCTCTGAATGTAAGGAACCAAAGCGGCATGACAGGAGAAAGTGTGGGTGAGTGTACGAGAAAGAAAGAGACATCCTTTGTTCAATTCCACTTTTCATCACATCATCTTCTTCATTTCTCACCTCCTCCCCTTTCTCTCTTTCTGCTTTGAAAATTATTCAACTCCCATGCAGGTGATACAATTTTAAAAGTGCTTTTGAATAATTGAAGAGCAGAATAATAATCGCATGGCATTGCAGGCTGCAGCTGGAGAAGATGGTTCATTCTGGCCCTAAAGGCTCCGTCAAACTCACTTTGTCATGCCTATCAAACCTTTAGCCCCAAACGGATCTCACTGTTTAAAGGAAACTGGACTTCCTGAGTAAATGTTATCTCTTTCTCTTTTAAGCTAACTGGTCACAGTTTCAAAATCAAAGTGTAGGTCCTCTATAAATGTACAGAAACGCTTTTACACTGTAGCGTATCTAAGATTATATGATTTCCATATTATGGTTTTCATATTAATATTACAAATATTAACCCAGGTTTATTGAAAGAAAACATGCCCATGGATACATATTTGTTTTGCATGCATATATGAAGTATCATTGAGATACTAGTATAGTTTTTATTCATATTTTGAATACATTTTTAATCAATTCTGCCAAATTTAGTTGGGCTAGATGCTATTTATAATTTATTTTGAAAGATACATACTATTTGCAACTCAGTATTGTTGTACATTAACATGATGCAATAATAACAGTGTAAATGATTATATTTATTGAAATTATTAAATGGATGGGAAAATAAAAGCCCTCAATCCAATAACCCTAAACCCTAGTAAATTATTTTATTATAATTAAACATTTCATTAGGCACTTTATTTCCACTTTTAAAACATTTTCTTATTTTTTATTGAAAGTAAATGTCTTTCAGATGTGATTCGAACTTAGGTAGATTGTGTAAAAACCTAGATCCATACCGCCATGAAGACATTGGAACGCGCATATTTTTTAAACTTCTGAGGCCCAACCAGACATTGTTAACAACAACAATTGTCACAACAAAACGGAAACGAGCCACAACACAACGAAAACAAGCCACAACACAACGGAAACAAGCCACAACACAACGGAAACGAGCCACAGCACAACGGAAACAAGCCACAACACAACGGAAACAAGCCACAACACAACGGAAACAAGCCACAACACAACGGAAACAAGCCACAACACAACGGAAATGAGCCACAACACAACGGAAACGAGCCACAGCACAACGGAAACAAGCCACAACACAACGGAAACAAGCCACAACACAACGGAAACGAGCCACAACACAATGGAAACGAGCCACAACACAACGGAAACAAGCCACAACACAACGGAAACGAGCCACAACAAAACGGAATCACCACAACGCAAAGGAAACAAGCCACAACACAACGGAAACAAGCCACAACACAATGGAAACGAGCCACAACACAACGGAAACAAGCCACAACACAACGGAAACGAGCCACAACAAAACGGAATCACCACAACGCAAAGGAAACAAGCCACAACACAACGGAAACAAGCCACAACACAACGGAAACAAGCCACAACACAACGGAAACGAGCCACAACACAACGGAAACAAGCCACAACACAACGGAAACGAGCCACAACACAACGGAATCGCCACAACGCAACGGAAACAAGCCACAACACAACGGAAACAAGCCACAACACAACGGAAACAAGCCACAACACAACAGAAAAAAGCCACAACACAACGGAAACGAGCCACAGCACAACGGAAACAAGCCACAACACAACGGAAACAAGCCACAACACAACGGAAACGAGCCACAACACAATGGAAACGAGCCACAACACAACGGAAACAAGCCACAACACAACGGAAACGAGCCACAACAAAACGGAATCACCACAACGCAAAGGAAACAAGCCACAACACAACGGAAACAAGCCACAACACAACGGAAACAAGCCACAACACAACGGAAACGAGCCACAACACAACGGAAACGAGCCACAGCACAACGGAAACAAGCCACAACACAACGGAAACAAGCCACAACACAACGGAAACGAGCCACAGCACAACGGAAACTAGCCACAACACAACGGAAACAAGCCACAACACAACGGAAACAAGCCACAACACAACGGAAACGAGCCACAACACAACGGAAACAAGCCACAACACAACGGAAACGAGCCACAACACAACGGAAACAAGCCACAACACAACGAAAAAAAGCCACAACACAACGGAAACGAGCCACAGCACAACGGAAACAAGCCACAACACAACGGAAACAAGCCACAACACAACGGAAACGAGCCACAACACAATGGAAACGAGCCACAACACAACGGAAACAAGCCACAACACAACGGAAACGAGCCACAACAAAACGGAATCACCACAACGCAAAGGAAACAAGCCACAACACAACGGAAACAAGCCACAACACAATGGAAACGAGCCACAACACAACGGAAACAAGCCACAACACAACGGAAACGAGCCACAACAAAACGGAATCACCACAACGCAAAGGAAACAAGCCACAACACAACGGAAACAAGCCACAACACAACGGAAACAAGCCACAACACAACGGAAACGAGCCACAACACAACGGAAACAAGCCACAACACAACGGAAACGAGCCACAACACAACGGAATCGCCACAACGCAACGGAAACAAGCCACAACACAACGGAAACAAGCCACAACACAACGGAAACAAGCCACAACACAACGGAAATGAGCCACAACACAACGGAATCGCCACAACGCAACGGAAACAAGCCACAACACAACAGAAATGCTCCCGACCACGAGGGGGCTCTCGGAGTGCAATAAAGTTTGTTTTCCTTGCCGTTGCTCTATAGTTTGGCCAGTCTTACAAATACATAAACACTACGATCAGTTTTAAGTGTGTAACCATTGTATCGACATGAAATATTAATTCAAACTCACCTACATGTATTATAGCTGCATATTTATACTCGTGAACATTTTTAGTTGCGATCACAGTCTATGGGAACGTCTGCCAATTCCCACCAAGTGGTTGAAACGTATAATTTGTGGATTCAAATGACTTTTTTGTTTTTGTTATAAAAATATTTTTTTTCATATTTTTAACATGTTAAACTGATTTTTGTTGTTGCATAAGTTAACAGGCTAATTTTGACAGCACACACACAAAAAAAAAAAACATTTGCAGAAGCAACCACACTGTCATTTCTTTTTTTAATTAGTATTTTATTTTATAGCACTTGGCTTTTTTTCCGGTGGAAAAGAATCTGGATAGGACTCATGCTGCTGGTTGCGGTTATTAACATTACTGTAGTATGAAGCAGAGCAGGGCAGAGTGTTGTGGGAGCTGAGCAAGGCCACTGGAGCAATTGCTAATGAGATGAACAACACACGCCTCACGAGCAATGGGACTTTTATTATGAATGGACTCTGTCAGGTGCTAGAAGGAAACAGAGATCCAAATGCGATAAACTCAATGTTCAACAATAAGTCCAAAGACCACAGAGAAACTGAGAACAGAGGCAGGAAAAGTGCAGAGCGATCAGGCAGTCCAAGGAACCAGAGAAAAGGCGGGAATCAGGTCAAACCAACAAATAGTTGGAAACATTTGGGATATTGTAAGTACTCAACTGAACAAAATATATAAGACTGGCCTAGTGGTTTTTGGATATTTTACTGCAAAAAATACTATAGTGCACCTTTAAGTCACCAGCAGTAGATATACAGATTGGATTTACGTAAAGCTGAGGCTTAAGCAATCATAAAGGATCAAAGTAAAAAAATATGGCTGGAATATTGGGATATTAATTACACAGGAAGTATTTTTTTATAATATTCAAAGCTCTGTTAGCATGAAAAGAGAGATGAGCAAAACTCATCTGTGAAGAAAGTGAAGTAGTGAAGTGAAGTGAAGTGTAGTGAAGAAAGGATTATCGCACATCTCAGACACACAGGGTTCAACAAGACACTGAACCTTTTAGGTAGACATACAAATGGAATGTGTTTACATTTCAATCAACCAGAATCTGTCCAACATGTGTTGATGGGTCGTATTGCATATGAAAAGGAAAGAAAGGAATTAAAATAACTATTTGTAAAATTAAAACTAATTTTTGCTTTGAAAAACATCCTTGGAACAGCATTGAGGAAAATACATTCACAGCGAATAACATTTTTGAAAGAAACTGGTCTGATGGAGTGAGTAACCCATTATGTTCACATTAGGTCCCATTTGACCCATTTGGCACTGGAGTGAGCACCACTTGTACCAGAGGTAATGTGCATAGTAAACCTCGTTAGACAATGAAGAAAACCCAAGAGAGTTGTGACGTGGGGCCTCTCATCCTCACTGAAGACCAGGCACAGTGTCACATTATAGATTATCTTTAGAGGTTTAATCACAAGTGCAAGAAAGACAGCCAACTGCAGCAGTCAGATGACAAAGAGCTACGGGGCATACATTGAGAAGAAAGGGTCTTTTGAGGTACTCTTAAAGGGACAATTCACCCAAGAATGAAAATTCTATTAATCACCCTCATATTGCTCCAAGCACCAAAAAAAAGAAAAGAGATGTTTGAATATGGTCACATTGTGGATTTTATGTCCTCCACAAAACAATACTACACATTTTACATTTTTAAAAAATATACAACATTCGTAGCCTGACAAGCCAGACCCACATCAAGATGTTTGGTCTGGAAACTCACCATAGACAGGGCTCAATCCGAGGGGCGGGATAAACGGTTGTCTTTCAAACTCCCTCTGCACGCGATAGGATAGCGCTACAACCAACCAGAGCAACGAAGGTGAAACAGAGCTTGTTGATAGATTAAACATTCGCCGTATCCGGTCAGCAAAACTCCGAACACATCTTCCCTTTTAAGAATGACTTCAGTGCCGTTCTTTTCTCAGAGAAAAGCTTAACTCCAAGTCTTCCAGAGTCGCGGACAAAGCTGATTCGAAAGACCGCCGTTCGCCAGTTTCTGTGTTTACTAGAAGCACGCAAACGCAACTCGACCATCGTCATTACCGCCCACCGACTCTATACACGATGTGATTGGACCGGCAAGAGTATGGCGAATACAGCTCAGAAGGGTATTGAGAGTTGCTAGACGACACTCGCGGGCAGATTAAATTTGCTGCCGCTAGGGTGCGTCTAGATTTCTAGGCTACAACATTCGTGCTACACTGTTGATTATTAACAAAAATTAATTAACAAAATTTAAAAAAAAATCTAAATGATACCTGATAATAATTTTAAAAAAAGCATTTGGAAGAAACAGTCTTATGTCCCAAATGTGAAAGTTTAAATACACGGATCAGGCATAACATTATGACCTGATATTGTGTTTGCCCACCTTTTACTACCAAAACAGCCCTGATCTGTCGAGGCATGGACTCCACTAGACCCCTGAATGTGTGCTGTGGTGTCTGGCACCAATATGTTAGCAGCTGATCCTTTAAGTTCTGTAAGTTGTGAGGTGGGATCTCCATGAATCGGACTTGCTTGATTTGATTGAGATCTGGGGAATTTGGAGGCCAAGTCAACACCTCAAAATCGTTTTTGTGCTCCTCAAACCATTCCTAACCATTTTTGATTTGTGGCAGGGCGCATTATCCTGGTGAAAGCCACCAGGGAATACCGTTTCCACTAAAGGGTGAACATGGTCTGCAACAATGCTTAGGTAGGTGGGACGTGTCATATTAAATATCCTCAAGGATGGCAGGACCCAAAGTTTCCAAGCAGAACTTTGCCCGAAGCATCACACTACCTCTGTCAGCTTGCCTTCTACCCAAAGTGCATCCTGGTGCCATGTGTTCTCCATATAAGCATCACACACGCACTCGGCCATCCATGTGATGTAAAAGAAAACGGGATTCATCAGACCAGGCCACCTTCTTCCATTGCTCCATCATGCAGTTCTAATGCTCACCTGCCGATAATTGCCACTTTTGGTGGTGGATAGGGGTCAGCATGGGTCAATGCAGCCCCATAAGCAACAAACTGCGATTTGCCATGTATTCTGACACCTTTCTATCAGAACCAGCATTAACTTCTTGAGCAATTTCAGCTACAGTTGCTCGTCGGTTTGATCTGACCACACGGGCCAGCCTTCGCTCCCCACGTGCATCAATGAACCCATGACCCTGTCTCTGGTTCACCACTGTTCCTTCCTTGGATCACTTTTGATAGATAATGACCACTGCAGACCGGGAACACCACACAAGAGCTGCAGTTTTGGAGATGCTGACTCAGTCGCCATCTCAGATTAGCCTTTGTCAAACTCGCTCAAAGTATCCCAACGTCTAGGTGCTGTGATGAAGAAATAATCAGTGTTATTTACTTCACCTGTGTCATAAATTTTGTGTGTTTGTGGACTCTTTTGTTATTTCCTGCCTTGTGCAATGTGTTGTAGTCCTTTGTAATTTTTCATCATGATTAGTTTCCCCCAGGTTTGCCTATTAGCCACTCTCCCTTGTTATCTTTGTTTCCCTTTGTGTATTTTTACCTCTGCTTCTGTGCTTCCGTTATTGTTTGTAGGTCGATGTGCTCCTGTATGCGTATTCCTGTTGTTACCCTCCTGCCAGGTTCTTTTTTAGGACTCCTAAATTTTTGGTCTTAAGAGTATTTCACAAAGCATTTTAGCACTAAAACTAGCTCCTAAATCCATGAAATGCTAGGAGTTGTCAAGCGGACTCCTAACTAAGACCAAATCACAAACAATCATAATGACTGTTGTAGCAATCCGCCCAAAGACACTATACTTAGACACTATAAAATAATGCAGTTTCTGTAATTCCATCCGATGTTATTATGACATTGTGCTATGTTTGACTAAATGTTCCTGTTGGAAGAGAACATGTGTTAGGGATTTGGTAGATATAGTGTATTGTGTTATTGTATTTTGCAAATTGGTTTAGGGGCTTAGTTTACAATGTGTGATTTTGAGCATGAAATTAACTGTTTTGGCAATTGTATGTTGTCGGTGTGTTGGTGTGTTACGAGTTTAGAAAAATTGTTTAAAAGTATTGAAAAAAAATTGTCATAGCAATCATAAAAAAACTGTAAATTCTTTTATTTATTTGGTTTGAAATCAAATTTATGCTAGATTTTGTGCTATAAATTACAGACATGGCATCCAAGGATTAATTCTTGTTTTTCTCAGTTATTTTACTTTATTTGCATATTGAATCATAGGCTTGTTTTTACGTACTAGAGCACGTATGCACATGCTCACTATTCAAAAACTGTGTTTTAAATCTCTTGACAAACTAAAAGACATAAATTACATTTGTATGTTTTCTAAATAAAATATATAGATTGTACTGAATGTCCGCTTGCTAAAGATATTTATTAAATCCACATGAGATGCAAAGAAGAACTAAAGCTTCTAACCACAGGTCGAGAGCTAATGCTTCAACCACTCAAAATGATGATGCTGTTTGCAAATGTTCATTGAAAGGATGGTTTCGGGAAACTCTGACTTGTTAATCTATGTTGATAACGGAGGAACTTGCGACCATAGTTGGTTAACAATGCTTTTGGTAAATGCACCCCTGAGGCCTATTGCACAAAACTAGGAACAGGGATTAAGCCGGGATATCTTGGTGATCCTGGTTAAATTTATCTGTGATCCGGTTGCACTAAAGCTGGATAGGTTGGTAGGATGTTATAGTATAAATTGCCATGGAGATTTATTCTGTGGAGCTAGCCAGGATCCAGGAATAAATTCTAGGATCTATTTAATCTCATCCCTTATGTCAGTCAGCAGTCACCACATACGGAAACCAATTGTTATTCCACTGCCCACTGTACATTGTTATCGCATATAACTAGACTCACTGACATTATTAAAATGTTTGTGATAATTAATTACAATCATTTTGGATAAATGATGATTTTTAGATGATGTTGCTATTATTAGATAATTTACAGTTCCCCATAGACTATAATGCTATAAAAATGATCAGAAAAGAAAAATCACAGACTTCGAGAATGAAGTCATAATATTGTAACCTGTTGTTTTAGAGGAGGACAGTTGTTAAAATGATAGCTGTGGGGTCTTTTGTTCCAACAGGTTGAATTGTTTTGGTATATAATCATATCAATATTAGAAATAGCATTAAGAGTTAACAAATAGCCACATTTTCTGCCATATACAATTTAATAAAATGATCAGCTAGCTAACATCCAACTTTGTTCTGTTTTCACCTCACTCCAGTCTAAACTAAATTATTTTAGACTATTTATTTTACTACACGTTCAACATACATAAGCTGAAATACTGTGGATAGTAAAAACTAATAATTCTTACTCTCCACTCTTGCTAAATTGGGTAAGCACACTTGTGTTCTCAATTCTGAGGTGTTCTGAGTAAATTATTAAACTGATTCGTTCAGTTCAGTATTGAACAGATCAGTTCTTATTACCGTCATTAAAATGATTCGGTTCAAATGAGTCATTTGGATGTGAATCGGACATTAGCAGACCCGTTGTGTGTGAATCCCAGCTGTTAGAACATCGCGGAAGGTTTTTCACACAGAAAACACTTCATAGCTGGATATAATTTGTTTCCTGTTCATTTAAAGTATGATTTATGTCAGCTGTTTAGCTGGTCAGAGAAGATCAACGTTTTTTGAGCGCAATTCACACAGAGCGGTAATTCAAAACAGGACACCGTCATCCACCGCCAGTTGCAGTGAGTGTGCCATGCATGGTAGACTTGTCACACCAAACTCCATCATAGCTTTAGCCATGTTACGGGCATTGTCACGTAGCACGACATGCACTCGTTCTCTTTCTATTTTCAATTTCCCAAACATACTTTCAAATGCGAAAGCAATTGCAGCTGCTGTGTGAGAACCGGAGCATTCCTGTGAGTGTAGGACAGCTTTTTTAAGGGTGAAATCTTCATCTATCCACTGGGCAGTGAGGCTCAACATGCTTACAGGACTCACGCTTGATGTCCAAATGTCCGTGGTGAAGCTAATGTGACACGCGCCGGCAAGGAGCTTTTCAATTTGACTGGCGACAACACTCTGGAGTTCAGGTAAGGCCACGTCAGAAAAATAGCGCCGGCTAGGCATAGCAAACCGCGGCTCTAGGTGCATCATTAGCCTCCTGAAGCCAACATCTTCCACCACGCTAAACGGCTGGTTAGCAATAGCAATAAATTAAATTATTTTGTCGTTAAGATCTTTTACCTTTGGGTGGTCGCTGCTGTATTTTCTAGCTTTGTCAAAGGACTGAAGTAGAGGCTGCTGATGGGTTTTTTCCGGCATTTTTTCCGTCTTACTTTTTAAAAAGTCTTGGTGCTGCTCAGGATGACGGCTCTTAAGATGTGTAATCATATATGTAGTGTTGAAAAACTGTTGTTTTACGCCTCCTCGCATCACTTGTGCTTTACAAAGATTGCAGATAGCAACTTTGTTATCTGTTTGACAGATCACGAAATGCCTCCACACAGCTGACATGTTGTAAGTTTAAGTTTTTGGCGCTCAAGCTACGTTCATGGTCGTCGCGCGTGCACATGAAACACGCCCCCCGATCGGTTTGGCTCATCGGCAGAAATATTCATATCGGCCGATGCCGATGATAGTCATTTTAAGCTTTTATCGACCGATACCGATGTTGTGCCGATATTATCGTGCATCCCTAATATATATATATAAATTAATAATTTAACAATAATTACATTTCATCAATTCACAGAAATTCAATTTGGCCAACTGAAAAAATTATATGTGATCAGTCACTAGAAAATTGACTGAAAATTGAAAACAGAAAACCTGAATTTTTTGAACAGTGTAAGTATCAGGACTGTAAAAAGAATATGCATCTTTTCCGCAGAAAGAACCCGCCTCATAAATGTATGACTTTTTCCTTTTTCCTCAGAGTTGCCCTAATACTCTGGCATATAACATACACATTCCATATAAATATAAAAACACAAAATGTAACATTATGTTTCTTTATTGAATAAGGATAAAAAAGCAGGTAAACCATCTGCTCCTTTTGAAACTGAAGTCATACAGTGACTCTATAAGATGGAAAGCACAGAATCAAAGCATATTATACAACAGAAGGATAAATACACATTCAAAGGTCTGTATATAACACACCCTGCATGTCTGCACACTGCAATAGGACAAATCCATACACATCAACTGAACAGACGAATGAATGCATTTCCTCCACAATGTGTCCTGCTGAGGGACCAATATGTGTTTAATTATTTAAGTTAGTATGTGTGCTTGCAATTTTGGTTTAATATATAAATATATATAAAGATGGCAAAGGAAGTTTTTTTTTTTTTTTTGTGTTCAATTGATTTGGCCTCTTATGATGTTTGTGCTGTATACTGTGTGTAATATAAGCTTGCAGGGAGGCTATAATGTAAAAATGTCTTGGTTACGTATGGTAACCCTCGTTCCCTGAAGGAGGTAACGGAGACGTACGTCGGAAGGACCGACAAATTGGGGATCACATCTGGGAGCCCCTATCAGCTTCGAGATATAGAAAACGGGCCAATGAACATTGGCGTGCGTGCTCTGCATATCGCACCCCGCCCCAGCGGCGCGGGTATAAAGTGGAAGCGATCGCCACGCACCATTGTTTTTCACCGAGGAGCCGAACTAGTTGCTCGGCCTGCAGTGATGGTACAGCAACTGTGGCAACGGGACGTACGTCTACGTTCCAGAACGAGGGTTACCATATGTAACCGAAACATTCTCTTTCAGTTGGTCACTTTGACGTACGTTGGAAGGACCAACAAAATGGGATCCTTATGGAAAACGCCACAGTTACTACCACTTCCAGCGCCCTGCAGGAGTCCCTCGGACCCCGTCTGAACGGGCGGGGAAATTCCTGCAGGAAGAGTCACACTGCCGTTCCACAAGACCCATTCAGCTGACTATTGGATAACGCTGGGAAAGCATGCCCAGGGGGCCGCTGCGGAAGCCACATCACCCCGGAGGGAGTTGCCATGTGGAGATTACACGTATGGACTGGCCGTGGGCAGTACAACATACGGAAGTCCCAGGGGTGGCCCCTCTTTTGGTGGGGGACAACACCGCACTGAGATGGCAGAGGGAAAGACACAGGCTCGCTGTAGGGAGCCGTACCATGGAAAATACACATATGGGACTGCCATGGGGGTCACAACATATGGAACTTAGCCTAACACAAGTTCCACCAATGCATACGAGTGTTAGACCTGGCGTCAGACGCTCCACCACGTCTGACTGTCGCGGGTTCCGGAGGACTCAACAGGGTTCGCCATACTGGGAACTCGACTAGAGCATATAAGCGCACGTATCCGTTCCATGAGGAAGAGAGGGGCGCAGCAAGCCGACACTAGAACGGGCACTCAGATGCTACCGACTATGGGAAGTGAGTACACGGGAAGGTACCGGCCCTACACGTAGGCTATAGTATCTAGCGAACGTGTTGGATGTCACCCAGCCCGCAGTTCTACAAATATCTGTCAGCGAGGCGCCCAGGACGAGGCTACACCCCTGGTGGAGTGGGCTGTAATCCCGAGTGGGCAGGGCACGTCTTGGGATTCTTACGCCAAGATGATGGCATCCACTATCCAGTGGGCAATCCTCTGCTTGGAGACAGCCTTTCCCTTCTGCTGGCCTCCATAACAGACGAAGAGCTTCTCTGAGATTCTAAAGCTTTGCGTTCTGTCCACGTAAGTCTGAAGGGCTCGGACGGGGCAGAGAAAAGCCAGAGCTGGGTCTGCCTCCTCCGAAGGCAGCGCTTGCAGGCTCACCACCTGGTCCTGGAAGGGAGTGGTAGGAACCTTGGGCACGTATCCAGGCCGGGGACTCAGGATCATGTGAGAGTTGCCCGGACGGAATTCCAGGCACGATTCGTTGACCGAAAATGTCTGCAGGTCCCCTACCCTCTTGATGGGGGCCAATGCCGTCAGGAATACTGTCTTTAGAGGCAGAATTTTCAACTCCACTGACTGCATAGGCTCAAAGGGAGGTCTCTGCAGTGCGTTCAGCACCAGAGACAGGTCCCAAGAGGATATAGAGGGAGGGCGAGGCGGATTTAACCTCCTCGCCCCCCCTTAGGAACCTGACGATCAGGTCGTGCTTCCCCAAGGACTTACCTTCTACCAGATCATGATTAGCAGCGATTGCGGCCACATACACCTTGAGGGTGGAGGGAGACAGCCCTCTCTCCAGCCATCTTGCAGAAAGGAAAGCACGGTCCTGACCGTACATCTTCGGGGGTCTTCTCGATGAGAAGAGCACCAATCGACGAACAGGTTCCACTTCAACGCATAGAGGTGCCTCGTAGAGAGCGCTCTAGCGGAAGTGATGGTGTCTACCACAGCCTGTAGCAGATCACC
This sequence comes from Pseudorasbora parva, assembly GCF_024679245.1. NCBI lineage: Eukaryota > Metazoa > Chordata > Actinopteri > Cypriniformes > Gobionidae > Pseudorasbora > Pseudorasbora parva. Next base: position 29,566,770 of record NC_090195.1, read on the forward strand.
TAGAACCTCCGCGTCCCGTCCAGGGACCAGACATGGAGTTTCCATAGGTCTGGATGCGGGTGCCAGAGGGTGCCCCATCAGGAGGTCCTTCCTCAGAGGAATGGGCCAAGGAGGTGCTGTCGCGAGGAGCACTAATTCCGGGAACCACGTCCTGTTGGGCTAATACGGAGCTACCAACAGGACCTGCTCCTCATCCTCCCTGACCTTGCACAGTGTCTGTGCAATAAGGCTCACTGGGGGGAACGCATATTTGCGTAGGCCCTGGGGCCAGCTGTGCACCATGGCATCTGTGCCGAGGGTCCCCTCGGTCAGGGAATAAAACCACTGGCAATGGGCCGTGTCCGGGACAGCAAACAGGTCTACTTGTGCGGCCCCGAAGCGGCTCCAAATCAGCTGGACCACCTGGGGATGGAGTATCCACTCTCCCGGGAGCACTAGCTGTCATGAGAGCTTGTCGGCCGCACGATTGAGCAGGCCCGGGATGTGAGTGGCACGAAGCGACCTCAGATGCTTCTGACTCCACAGCAGGAGGTGGCGGGCGAGTTGTGACATGCGACGGGAGCGTAGACCACCTTGTTTGTTGATGTACGCAACGGCCGCAGTGCTGTCTGTACGGACTAGAACGTGCTTGCCCTGAAGTGGTGTCTTGAAGCGGCCCAGGGCAAGTCGAACTGCTAACAACTCCAGGCATTTGATGTGCCATTGCAGTTGAGGCCCCGTCCACAGACCTGAAACTGCAAGCCCGTTGTCCGTGGCACCCCAGCCGGTGGATGAGGCATCCCTGGAGACAATCGCATGCCTGGATACCTGGTCTAGGGGCACCCCCACCCGTAGAAATACAGGGTCCGACAACGGGCTGAAGGTTTGGCAGCACCTCGGTGTAACTGAGACACGGAGGGACCCGCTGTGCCACGCCCACCTCGGGACTCGGTCGTGCAGCCAGCGTTGAAGCGGTCTCATATGGAGTAATCCAAGCGGCATGACCGCGGCTATGGATGCCATATGCCCCAGGAGCCTGTCCTGCGTTTGAACAAATTCAAGCAGTTCAACACCGTCTGGACGCGCTCCTCGTTGAGGTGCGCTGTCAGGGCGACCGAATCCAGCTCCATCCCGAGAAAAGAAATCCTCTGCATGGGGCAGAGTTTGCTCTTTTCCCAGTTGACCCGAAGCCCAAATGGCTGAGGTGCCTGAGCACCATGTCCCTGTGCTTGCACAACTGCTCTCGTGACTGGGCAAGGATCAGCCGGTCGTTGAGGTAGTTGGGGATGCGAACACCACGCTCTCTCATGGGAGCAATGGCCGCTTCCGCGACTTTCGTGAAGGCACGGGGCAACAGGGGCAGCCCAAAGGGTAGAACTTTGTACTGATATGCTTGTCTGTCAAACACAAAGCGTAGAAACGGTCTGTGTCGAGGGAGAATCGAGACATGAAAGTACGCGTTCCTCAGGTCGATCGCTGCAAACCAATCTTGGGGACGGATCCACCTAAAGATGCATTTCTGCGTTAGCATTCTAAATGGCAGCCTGTGAAGGGACCGGTTCAAGAATCGCAGATCCAAGATCGGCCGTAACCTGCCACTTTTCTTGGGTACAATGAAGTATGGGCTGTAAAAGCCGGTCTTCATATCGGCTGGAGGGACCGACTCGATCGCGTCCTTCACCAGTAGGACTGTGATCTCCGCCTGAAGCACCAAGGCGCCCTCCTTCGACACGGAGGTGAAGTGAAGGCCCCTGAACTTGGGGGGACGCCGGGTGAACTGAATCGCATAGCCGATAGTATGGATGCGCTAGCAGGACGGGCTGGGGAGCGCTAGCCAGACCCCCAGTGACTGAACCAGCGGGACCAACGGCACCACAGACGTACCCGCAGCGGGGCAGCGCTACACTTACCTGCAACAACAGTGGCAACACTTACCTGCTTCCGCTGAGGAAGCGCGGTACTGTGGGGAGGCCGCTAGTGGGCGTCCCGCGCGCCCCCTGCTGGCGATTGGAGAGGCGCTTGAGGGTGACAAGGCATGGGAGCGCCGAACACCGCCAAGCGCGCTCTCTTGGCACCCAAAGATTTTGGAAACTGCTCTTATTTGTGTAGTTTTGGGTACCAATGACGCTGGGGCCAGTGGTGGAACAGATGTTAAACACATCTCTTGAGCCAGAGATGCCGCTCCTGGACCCCCAAGGTGGACATCGCCTGGCCAATAGCACGGGTGGCGGTTTGCGTCGCCCGGAGGGCAAGGTCCGTTGCGGCCCGGAGCTCCCGGAGAAGCTCTGGGCCAGGACTACCCTCGTGCATGTCCATGAGTGCCTGGGCCTGGTGCACCTGAAGCAACGCCATGGCATGCAGGGCAGATGCAGCCTGGCCACAAGACCTGTAGGCCTTTGCGGTCAGACCGGAAGAGACTCTACAGGCCTTGGACGGGAGCTTCGGGTCCTCACTCCAGTTGAACGGGAGACCTTCATACCCCCTGGCTTGCCCGTTGTAGCCACAATGACGATGTCTGTTCATCTGGCAAACGGCCAGATGTCTCTCGCCTCTCTCACACTTCCAAGAGATACACCACACAAAACCGACCTCGGAAAGAACCACCGGACACGCAGGACATTTGAACTCAGAATACACGCACACACGCGAGAAGCCAAAACCAAAGCAAGTATTCTTATTTCTACAATTCAAGCTGCTGTTATAAAGGTCGTGTTATTCCCGTTTGGGACAAGTTTAACTCCGTGAGGGCTCTGTGTAACGAACTGAAGTGAACTCTCTCTCTCTCTCTCTCTCTCTCTCTCTCTCTCTCTCTCTCTCCCTTTATTTCTGTTTCCTTCCATTCTCCTCGTTTATGTACCATATACTTTTCGTTTACTATCTATATTTCTACTATCTTTATGCATATTTAGTATGTACTTTCTGTGTGAATTGTAGTGTTATCTTTAGTCTGTGTTTATTAAACTTCCAAAAGATATTTTTTGAATTGAATCTGTTACTCTTCCACATACACAAAGTCAATGAAACTTACGATCCTAACGTTACCTAAAGCTGCCTTATGCTACTATTTTACTAACGTAAACTGTACGAACATATGAAATATTAATTTGTCCTGATCAGTAAAGTTAATGTTTCTTATGCGCTCATAAAGCAGTAATCCCTTATTGAGAATTGATTTGAAAGTCTATAACTAATTTGCAGGACAAACTTAGTAAGATAATTTCAAGCAATTCCGTAAAGGTTACTTGTATTTAATTAAACATTTTCCTTATCGAAAAATTTAAATAACGTAATGAACAACTAGCAAATTATATTCATAAATTCATGAATATTGAATCCCTTTTGAGTTAATTATTCCCCGAGACATTAAACTCATAGTCAATATTGTTACACCGTCGTCAAGGGTAGTGAGGAGGGAGGAGCCACCAGGTCACCCTCGGGCTCTTCTAAATGGTGTTTTCCACGACCTAATAAGCTCCTCATTCACCTCCGGGAAGAAAGGAGGTGCATGAGGAGCCTGAGGGAGGGACGCTGAGAACCAGCATGGCCCGCCCTGAGAAACCAATCATCCAACATAGAAGGTTCAGGATGTGGTGGAGGGTTCAACTCAAGCACAACCTTTTCGGCAGCCCGGGAAAGCATAGCCGTCAACTTGGGGTCCGACTCGACCGTTGCCACTCTCCCAGAGGGAGGCAGTACAGCCGAATCTTTATCCTCCGAGGACTGAAACTCCCCCTCCATTGCAGCGATTGACATCTGTTCGTCCACGGGTGCACCAAAGTACACCATTGGACGCCCATGAGAGGGGCCGACGGAATCCTCCGGAAGCACCACCGGTTGCGGCGCTTGTGAGGGAATAGGGTCCCGCGGAGGATCGCTCGGCGGGTTTGCCCTAAATGTAATCCTCAGGTCACCCCGACCATCCGTTGAAGTAGGCCTATTCTGCCAGGCAGGAATAGACCTAAATCGAGCTATGGGTAGGGAGACTCCACCCTCCTGGAGGTAGGTGAGTCTTGACCTAAGAGTCGAGATAGTCGTGTTCCCGCAGTGAGAACATGAGCTATGTTGCCTCAGCGTGCTCTAAGCCCAGACACGTGATACAGCGTTTGTGACCGTGAGCGGGCGACAGGGAACGACCGCATCCAGAAACGCACGGGTGGAGTGCCATCTTGAAAAAGACGCAACGTCACCCGTGTAGCTCTTTTTGTGAGGAAATCTGCTCTTTTAGTGCTGAAGCCCCAAGGGATCGACTGCGTCAGAAATACAGGAGAATAATGCAGTCTCTATCTGCGCTCACCAGTATGGAACACGCCCACCGAACCAACTGTGTGTGTGTGTGTGTGTGCAGTACAAATTGCTCAGTTTCTCTTTTGCTGTTAAAACAGCAGCTCTCTCAGCAGCAGTGAGATCATGGTTGCGCTGTTTTGTGCTGTCTGGCCAACACAAGAGCGATTTCCCCCATCACACGCTTCTCTCTTTCTCTCTCTCGCTGAATGACAGGCAGTCAGATGCTTCATCAATGCCGTTCAGCTCCGAAGTGAATGACAACAGTGTGTGGCGATCGCTTCCGCTTCGCGCCGCGGGGGCGGGGTGCGATATGCAAAGCACGCACGCCAATGTTCATTGGCCGTTTACTATATCTCGAAGCTGATAGGGGCTCCCAGAAGTGATCCCCAATTCGTCGGTTCTTCCGACGTACATCGAAGTGACCGACTGAAAGGGAAATGGTCTTCTTATTTAGTATTTTTTTCTTGTTTCCAGTCCAAATATCTACAAATTCTTAAATCAAGAGGCATTTACTAGATAAGTAAAATTACATAAGAAATGTTTCCTTGTTATCTTAAAAATTTAATCAAAATGAAGTGAGTTCTTGCTTTGGGACAGAAACAAGAAACAAGATTTCAATCAGAAATAAGATTATTTTTCTCACCATATTGGCAGATCATTTTGCCTGTTTTAAGCAAAAACTCACTTCTTTTTGATTGTATTTTTAAGAAAACAAGGAATAATATCTTATGTCATTATCTTGATTTAAGAATTGTTAGATATTTAGACTAGAAACAAGACAAAATTACTAGAAAAGCATTTTTTGCAATGCAATAGACAAGCATATATTGTACGCAGAAGGCGCCTGCTAACTCATTGTCTACTGTTTTAGCAGTGAAAAAGACTTTGTCTTGTGCTTAAGTATTAGTCAGGGCCTTTACCATTCTCCAGAATGTTCTTATTTGATTTTGACTTGCTGCCATGTCCGTTTTGGCCTTGTCATGGTTAATCTACATCACACACACAAAAAGAGACACTTCCTTTATCCCACAAAAATATTCAATGGACTCAGTGAGCAAGCGACCTTGGGTCCTTTGAAAGGCACTATATAAATTAAAGTGATTATTATTATTATTATTATTATTATTATTATTATTAGCTCATCTATTTTTTCAATTCAATTTTAATTAGTAGGCTATAGCGTTTTTTACAATTGTTTCATTGTTTCAAAGCAGCTTTACACTAATAAAAGCAGGAGAACACAGAAAAATCCATGGACAACATAAAAAGCAGAATGCAATGGCTAAGATTAAACTGTAGCCTACTACTGAGCGTAGTAATAATGTAAGGCTTTGATAATAATTGATCAAAGCGTTATATAGGATGATGGAGTTACTTTACACAATTTCACTCATATCTGCAGTCCATTTCAACAAAAAATTTAACTGTTTCATAATCAGAGTAAAACTGCGTTTTTGGAGGTGTGAATGAACTATTAGGGTTGTAATTGTGATGTTTCAGCAGAGCGGTGAGTATGTAATTGTGCTCTAGTGCGAATCAATGAATCTGTGATCGGTAGCATGTCTGTTTGAGTGAGCCTGAGCGCGCACCTATCCAAGAGCCTGAACACTCTTGTTTTGGATTCATTGAGCTCAGCTCAGTCATTTATTCTGGATTTCTTAATTCTACCTTGGTGCAATAGGCCTTAATTCTCATATAATAATAATAATAATAATAATAATAATAATAATAATAATAATAATAATAATAATAATAATAAAACTAGTTACATTTATATAGTGCTTTTCTGGTCCTCAAAGTGCTTTACCTGGAAGGGGGTAATCTCCTCAACCACCACCAATGTGCAGCATCTACCTGGATGATGTGACGACAGCCATATTACACCAGGACGCCCACAACAAACCAACTGATTGGTGTAGAGGAGACCGAGTGTTGAAGCCAAACACAATAGGGGGATGATTAACAGGCCATGATGGACAGAGGCCAAAGGGAAAATTTGGCCATGATGCCGCTGTTACACCCATACTCTTTTTCAGAAGGACATCCTGGGATTGTTAATGACCACAGCAAGTCAGACCTTGGTTTAACTCATCTTAAGGACATCTCTGTCTCAGTGTAAGCCAAAGCGTGAATGCAATTTGAATTTAGCAGTTAATTACGGGATGCACTGAACATTCTAATTACATGAGTGTATCGTACGCTCCAGGGACCAGCCAAGAATGATCACACTGGTGTGATTGTATGCGTCAAAGGTTTAAGCCTAATTGCTTAATATGGCTTTCCTTGAAAGAATTTCAATCATAATTTTAATTAGACTTTCATTATATCAGAACAGTTGTATCACCCTGACATTTCTGATTTTATGCGGCCAAAAATATCAAAGATGATTCAAATCAATAATTTTTTTTATAGATCTGGAAAATAGATAGTCTCAGTCCTTGACTGGATGACTACAGTCCTGTCAAGCCCAGCTGTATTGTGGCTCAAGCGACAAGGAGCTCTGTCATTTCTAGGCACACATAGGCATAGGCAGGCATGCGTTCACAAACAACCATGCTCTGGACCATCTGTGGTGTCATGCTGAGTTGCGGAGGCTAGGATTTGAGCTGCTTGAATGGGGTGTAAGCCAGACTGAACAACCTGAGGAGAGCAAATTCAGCTGTGCTATACACACAAGAACAGATGTCTTAAATTGAGCTTGCCAAGTCCAGCCACTCAGCCCTTTGTCCACTCTTATCTCTTTATAACTTTATTGTCCTAAAAGGCAATTCTTGTGCAGATAGCAGCATAAGTACATGTTCGTATAGCAACACAGTATAATAACACACATCACATAACACATATTCATAACAAATCATTAAGAAAAGTAATAGCAGCAGGTATAAAGGTGTTTTTGTGTCTGTTAGATTTACACAGTGGGAGTTTAAATCTCAGACCCGATGGAAGCATATGAAATTCAGTACATAATGGGTGGACTAACTCTGCCTTCCTAGTCACCCTATAATCATAAATTTGTTTAATGGTCCTTATATCAGTCCCGATGATCTTACTACACATTTTAACAATACTATTCAACTTACTCCTATTCCTAACATTCAAATTACCATACCAGCAAATAATAGAGAAACTTAAGACAGATTCCATAAAACAGGAGTAGAACATTCTCATAAAAGAAACATCCATATTAAAAGTTCGGAGTTTCCTCAAAAAATACATACGTTAAGGAGCTTTTCCTCTAATGCTATCAGTATTTGCTTAAAATTTTAACTTGTCGTCAATTATAGTCCCTAAATATTTGTACTCTTTCACCACATCTACCTGGCGTCCCTCTATGAAAACAGGTGGCACAGATACAGATTTCTTCCTGCGGAAATCAATGTACATCTCTTTTGTTTTTGAAGGATTAATATTTTAAAAAGAGTCTTTGCACCATTGAATAAAGTGATCAACCACTGGACCATGATTTCCATCTGACTCGGTAAGGAGAGACACGATTACAGAATCATCTGCAAATTTAACAATGCGTCTTCCTTCAAAAGCACTCCGACAATCGTCAGTGTATAAAGAAAACAAAAGAGGAGATAAAACACAACCTTGAGGTGTACCACTGGACGATGACAATGCATTAGACAACACACCATTAACACGCACTCTTTGAACTCTGTTTGTTAAAAAAATCCACCAGCCAACACACAATGGCTGAGTCTAAATTAAAATGTTCGGTAAGTTTCTCAGCCAGAATGTGAGGCTGGACACAATTAAAGGCAGAGGAAAAATCAACAAACAGCAGACGTACATGATTCTTAGTGCCTTCCAAATGTGTTAAAATCATGTTTAATAAGGTACAAGTAGCATCTTCCACTCCTCTGCCTGATCTATAGGCAAACTGCAAAAGCTAAATGAGTCAAAGCTAAAATGTCCTCCTTAACTAATTTTTCAAAAAGGCACAAGATCTATTAGTTTCTATTAGATCTATTAGTTTCTACTAAAACCATAGCAGTAAACCATGTACCTCCAGTTACAATCTTGTGCCTTACTTCCAGAACATTTGACTTTTCTAATATCCCAAGGTGTGCTGGCACAACAAATGGCTCAGGCACAGGGATTTTAAAAACCCAAGTGAACCAAGTGACTGTGTGTAGGTTAAGGCCTCATAAACATATTACTATATAGTTGTAAGGGTGGATCGCCTACAGTGGTTCTGACTGCAGGGTTGCCGAACGACTAAAGAAACGTTATCAGCGTGATGGTAGAAAACTGTACATTTCTTGTCTATAACCACCCACTGCAACTTATACCAACGACGGAAATAAGCGCAGTTACAATAGCAAAATATGTGGGAGAGCGTTGCTTTAATGTGACTATATTGTATTGCAATAGGGAGCACTTGAAAGTCAATACTAAACCAAAACTAGTTAGCAAATCATTTATAATTGAAAGAATTTAATGACAAAATCCGGTTATGGTTACACTTAAAATAGTTACAAAATAGATGAATGAGATGATAAAACTTATACCATTAATCGTACCCAGCATGTATAGAATGTTACCTGAGAGATAGGGAGAGACAGAGAGAGATAGAAAGAGAGAGAGCAAAGAGAAGAGCCAAAGAAGGCCCTAGAAGAGACAGCCAGAGAAAAAGACAGCGTCAGAGGAAAGAGACCCCCAGAGAAAAAGAGAGACCGTCAGAGGAAGAAGACCTCGAGCAACAGTTGTAATCTTCTTTTATACATCCCTTGACCATGTGACTGAAACCCTGAGACATTCAAACTGACCAGTCAGACCAGACTTCCCCCACTGTACTACAGGTGTGGCACCATTTGGCCTACAGGCCCTCAACATCTCTTTGTCTTTAGGAATCCCAAATAGCCCCACTGATAAGAGAGAGGGGGGTGGAACACAGTAAAACAAATGTCTTTGTTCAAAGAAAAATATCAAAATATCTTTGATTATTTTGGATTCTTTCATAGTCTCAGGTCCAGGAAAAGTGTAACATGAATACAAGAGAAGAATTTATACCGAGACAAGACATGAATAGAAGTGGGACTGTAGCTGGACAAAATCTGGTATGGGAAAATTTAGAAACAAAGACAGGCACAAATGCAGGAACATGTTATTACAGGAACATGAACTAGAACAAACATAGGAATGTGGACTGCAGGAATAACAGCAGAAACCATGTAATAATTAAAGAGAGGTTGATGAATTAGCCTCTGCATCAGATGGCCCATTTTTTGCAATCCAACAAGTTTCTGTGAATATATCAGGACATTTTGTCGTAGCATAAGGTAAACAACCACACCGTCGGCTCTATCTCATATGTAGCGCTGTGGTAAATTCGATTTATTCCATTTAATCGGTTCGTCTTAAACAGTCCTCCTCTCATGTGTAGAATTTCAAAATCTGATTCATTCTAGGGAATCAGCTTATCTAAACGGTCCTTTCTCTCATATGTAACTTTGGAAAGTCTGAATCATTCTCGTTAATAGCTTTATTCAGAAGGTTCTTAATGAACAAATTCACAGATTCATTCAATTCAGTTCGAGTTTTTTTTTTGTAGCGGACTATTCAGATCAGTATCTCTAATATAAATATTTCAGTTAAATATTCTAGCAGTATTCAATAGTTTTAATAATAATAATATTTGTTTGTATAATTTATATTTAGTGTAAATGTATCTTGTTTAGGCCTATACTGAATCAAAACAAATTAGTAATTTTCTTTTTAAAATTATTTCTGTCTAACAAAAATTCAAATGATTGGATATAATACAGTTGGGCAAAAAAGTATTTAGTCATCCACTAATTGTGCAAGTTCTCCCACTTAAAAAGATGATAGATGCCTGCAATTTACATCACAGGGACACTTCAACTATGAAAAAATCCAGAAAATCACATTGTCTGATTTTTAAAGAATTTATTAAGTAATAAAGTATTTGGTCAATAACAAAGGTTCCTCTCAATACTTTGTTATATACCAGTGGTCGGCAACTTGTGGCCCGTGGCCCGTGGCCCGTGCCCGCATCTGCCGAATCTGGTTTGTTTTGATAGCGGCTGGTTCTGAAATATATCTGTCAGTGTAACGGAGGCGAGCTAATGAGAACTGTGCAGGTAAACACCCGTCATTTGAAGAGACGCTCGGATCGTCTACTGGCTAGTGAAAAATATGCAGCACTTAGCTTCATCGTTAGAGCGTCTGACTCCTGTGTGGAAAGTCCTGAGTTCGAACCCCGCTCAGAGCTCGCACTGCGAATCTTGGTATATCAATATTCACTTACAATCAATTTTGTCTTTGGCGATTTTGCCTTTAAAAGAATACAACAACGTTTTAGCAGCAAGTTTTATTTTGGGATAAATTGAGTTTTCAATTTGAAAATTTCTGAAAGACATTCAAGAGTCTGTGGAATAGATCGCTAGACATTGCCCGGATCATCCTCTTCATCTTCGTTGTGGTAGGACAAACACTAACTCAAACTGAAAAAAGGGCCCCAACGGTGAAACTGAACTCTTGTCAATCAAGGCAAGTCGAAACGAGGACGCACTGAGCTCAGATACTGAAAAATAGGGGTTGTTTTGTTTACGTGCGCACTTTATTATTTTTGTTTGTTGTTTTTCATAAATGTGAATCTAATACAGGTTGTCTAAACTGTCATTCTGGTGTGGTATTTCTTTTTTATTGATATTCAATTCTCAGGCTCTTAACAATTTAGCATCTTCTGATTCTGGTCCAAATAGTATTCTACGACTACTTTAGACTATTTAACCATGTACATTATTTCTACACTCGTAGTAAGGGTTACACACGCCTCTAAAAGAGCCGACAAAAAAAGAAGAAAAAAGAGCTGTCTGGTATTATAAAACGAACAGTGAACCATTGAAACGTTTGCCTGTATCGCATGGCGTCAGTACAACACGTGAAAAATAACAACTCAAATTCAGCTTCCTTTTTATCAAAAAATATTGACAAGAACCAGCAAAAAGGTGTCATGCTTCATCTTGTGGTGCCGTCTAATATTATATTCTTTACAAACAGTGACAACTTCGTTGCAGATTAGACACACCAGCTTTGCATTCACAAAACCAGGAAGGATGCATGCACAGATGTCTTCTATTCTCCTTTGTATGCCCTATTTTCACTGTTAACTTTCCTTTTTAGACTTTGATAGTGTTATCTTAAATGTTAACATAACTCTGCCCTCGATGTTATAATAATCATACCTCCAGCACGCAAACGATTAAAAAAATGCAGTTTACTACGTGAGGATGCCAAGGAATAATTCAGAACGTAAAAGTATGCTATGTGACGTCAAATAATTATTGCAATAAATAGTATTCCTGTTTTACAAGCAAATTAAAATACACTTATTATTTACAATATGGAAGGTGGAAATAATAAAACATAGTTAGTTAAGAGCACTCAAACATGCCATTAATGGTCTTATTCAAATCCTCTTTCATTTTTGGAGTTATTTTTATTTATTTATTTATTTATTTATTTATTTATTTATTTATTAAACTATCCCTTGACTATATTCTGGCCCACCATCTAGTGGCAAAAATTTTTTGGGCCCATGGCCAAATATACTTGCTGACCCCTGTTATATACCTTTTGTTGCAATGACAGAGGTCAAACGTTTTCTGTAAGTTGCCATACGGTTTTTACACGGTGTTGCTGGTAATTTGACTGATTTCTCCATGCAGATCTCCTCTAGCAGTGATGTTTTGAGCTGGGCAACACAGATTTTCATAAATTGTATATGGAGGTTGAGATCTGGAAATGACTAGGCCCCTCCAGGACCTTGATATGTTTCTTACGAAGCCACTCCTTCATTGCCCGGGCAGTGTGTATAGGATCATTGTCATGGTGAAAGACACAGCCACGTTTCATCTCCAATGCCCTTGATGATGGAAGGAGGTTTTTACTCAAAATCTCATGATACATGGCCACATTCATTCTTTCCTTTACACGGATCAGTCGCCCTGGTCCCTGTGCAGAAAAACAGCCCCAAGGCATGTTGTTTCCACCCCTATTCTTCACAGTAGGTATGGTGTTCTTTGGAAGAAACTCAGCATTCTGTCTCCTCCAAACACGACAAGTTGAGATTTTACCAAAAAGTTATATTTTGTTTCATTTGACTATATGACATTCTCCCAATCCTCTTCTGGATCATCCAAATGCTCTCTAGCAAACTTCAGACAGGGACAGACATGTACTGGCTTAAGTAGGGGGACACGTCTGGCACTGCAGGATTTGAGTCCCTGGCTGCGTAGTGTGTTACTGATGGTAGCCTTTGTTACTTTGGTCCCAGCTCTCTGCAGGTCATTCACTAGGTCCCCCTGTGATGTTCTTGGATTTTTACTCACTATTCTTGTGATCATTTTAACCCCATGGGGTGATATCTTGCATTCAATGGGGGGCAGATCATTCAGTGTAATAGCACCTAAATTATGGAACTCTCTACCCCGACCACTCCGTTTTGTTGCCACTATCTCTGATTTCAAATCCATGCTCAAAACACACCTCTTTTCTGAATGTTATAGGTCTTAAAGATGAATTTTTTTTTTTTTCTTCCTCACTCCGATTTCTGTATTATTATACTTGCACTATCAATTGCCTACTGTTGTTCTGTCTACTCTGTTTGTCACTTGGCTTTATTGTTGTTTGTTTATTGTAAAGTGTCCTTGAGCTCTGGAAAGGCGCTATATAAATAAAACATATTATTATTATTATTATTATTATGAAGCCCCAGATCAAGGGAGATTATCAGTGGTCTTGTATGTCTTCCATTTTTTAAACAGTTGCTCCCACAGTTGATTTCTTCACACCAAGCTGCTTACCTACTGCAGATTCAGTCTCCCCAGCCTGGTGCAGGCCTACAATTTTGTTTCTGGTGTCCTTTGACAGCTCTTTGGTCTTGGCCATAGTGGAGTTTGGAGTCTTGACTGTTTGAGGTTGTGGATAGGTGTCTTTTATACTGATAACGAGTTCAAACAGGTGCCATTAATACAGGTAACGGATGGATGACAGAGGAGCCTCTTAAAGAAGAAGTTACAGGTCTGTGAGAGCCAAAAAGTTTGCTTTTAATTATTGAATCATTCATTCAAACAGATTTTTTTAAATAATTAATTAAAATGAATTAAATATGTTTTAATAGCCTGCAGCAACTATTACTTACATTAGATATATTTGTTTGTCTATAAAATATCCAGACAATAATCCAGAACATTTATCAATCTTGCGTAGAAACTGGTGTATATGTTGGCGTAAGATTATGCTTACATTCCTCTTATCGCCTGATTTATGAAGCTGTGCGTACCTCTGCAATCCAGTGCTGCGTCCCAATTCGCCTACTTATACTACGTCCTAAAAGTATGTACTCTTTTTGTGAAGAAAAAGTATATACTTTTGAGTGTGTAGCAGAAAAGTATGCAAGCTTCGGGACATACTACTTCGCCATCTTTAACGGACTCTGTCGCTTTACGTGCATCCCGTCACCGTTTATCTGCCCTGTCAATCATCGTCAGATTCGTCACAGTTCAAATCCTCCACATTCAGTTTAATCTCCTACCGTATCAGAGAGAAATGTAGCCGCTCGTTGATCTGCCATTTGTGGGTCTTTAATGCAGAGACTCTCCTCATGTGTTTGCAGTTTGAATATGCATTTAAAAGTTAATGGCCAAACATGTCATTACAAAAGTTCACAATGCTGCTGCAGGTGAAATATAATGTGGACAACACTGAATAAATATATTTTTGTCAGGTTAAATATTGATAGGGTCACTCAAACCCCTTTATCTAAACTTCTCTAACCGTCGAACTCGCACATCCGTCATGTTTGTAGTTTTTTAACGCTTTTTATCCGCGTTTGTAGTTCTAATCGAATCCTCGTCCAACTCGCAATGGGTTGTGGGCAATATCAGCCGTTAGAGTGCCCATCGATCCATACTGTGAATTCGGACCGGAAATAGTAAACCATCCGGGAATCTTTGGAATACTCTTTTCAACATACTACGATTTGGGACATACTAATTCTATTTTCGTATACTATTTAGGATGGATAGTATGCGAATTGGGACGCAGGGCAGGTGTACGCAATACTTGCCCTTGATAAATGCCGCAGCTGAAAACGATCGTCATTAGAATAACATGCCCCTATATATTCAAGTCTCCGCCTCCCCCACGCCCTCATTTTACACCATGGACAAACAGAAGACGGCAAAGAAGCGAAACTTCTCCGACGTGGAGATCGGGCGCGTCTCAATCATCTCACTAGTCCACTAGTCAGGGCACTGATTAATGGACATAAGTCAATGGGCTGACTCCCTGATCAGTGTCCTGACAACTGAACTAGTGAGATGATTGAGACGCGCCCATCAAGACCATCACCAGGGAATTGAAAAAAAAAAACCGAAATTGTTTTATTTGGGAGTTTAAAGAGTGGGATTAAAGGCACCTACAAAAACTAAATATGGACCCAAATTACGAGTAGCCTACTCTTAATAGAGTGGAGGTTGAGAAGCGCACTCCAGCAGTTTAAAGCTGTTTGGATGATAAATTACCATCACAATGCATTATTTTACAGCACATGTTTGGAAACAATTTGCATTTAATTTCGTATCACGGCACATATATTGGGGTGTACAATAGTGGTGATGATGTGATGTGGAGTACCATTCAATCATATTAATAATTACATAACAATTTATAAGATTATCATTATTATGATTTCTATTCTTAATGACGCTTGTTATTTAGAAGAAGAATGTCGTTTTTATTGATTTTATTATTATTTAAAATAAGAAGGTCATTTTTATTATTTTGTCAGTCTGAATTATTTTAGTCCCAGTCCGTGCGCAGCTGCCGGGCCAGGCGGGCCTGAAACGTCAGATAAAGCACACAGGCTCGCGACTGGAGGAATACATATGCCTACAAATCAAACGCTTTGGTGAAGTCACACAAATTAAACATTGACGTTCATGTTGCACAAAAATAAACACTGAATGTTGTTGTTGTGGTTTTTAACAGTGGATCATATGCGTTTTGTGGTGTTAGGAATTGTTTTTCTGCGCATTTTCGCTCTAACTCAAAACGTGCGTACACCACCTCCTGAGCTGGCGTAGGATTTGAGCGTGCCATACGCCAACGTCCATATTGATAAATCTCAAAGTCACCGTTGTTTTGGGTGTACGCAAGGTGTACGCTGGAAATTTGGTGTACGCACTTTTGATAAATGAGGGCCACTGTCACCTGTCACTTCTCCACTTCACTTCCCATCATCCTCATTGACTTTCACATGCATGCAAGTCATCACCCACCTGCACCTTGTCTGTTCCTTCATCAGCACTCCTATTTCAGCACACACTTTACCTCAGTTCTTTGTCCTGTCTTATTCATTGCAACATGGACTACCTACCCGTTTCTCCAGCGATTTCTCTTGTGTCCTGTTCTCCAATGTCCAGAGATGGCTCAAGCTCCTGACCAGCATCCAGAGATTGCTCCAGCCCCTGACCAGCGTCCAGAGATGGCTCCACCCCCCTGACCAGTATCCAAGATCCGCTCTAGGCCATGACCCCATAGCTCCACCCAATAATTTTTTATTGAGGGATTAGGTACCTGGCTCCAGATACCAGGTTATTGCTCCCTGGGCTTTCTATGCCGCAATGGCTCCCTGAACTACCCGAGCAGCCTTGGCTCCCTGAACTGCCTGAGCCTCCATGGCTGCCTGAGCCTCCATGGCTTCCAGTGCCTCCGTGGTCCCTTGAGCTTCCAGCGCCTCAAGCGCCTCAATGTCTCATTCCCTTCTCAGGGAACAATGGTTATAGTCAACCCAAAATGTTCCCTTTCGAGAGAACTCCCACTGCATCGTTAGAACGAAACTTATGGGGAATGAGTACCCACTATGCCACCACGAACCATGTCTGCCCCAGTGTGAAGCTGGAACCCAGGCACACTTAGGACAAAAAGTGCCTAGCGCCTGGCGTTGCAAAGAGATACAGACTGTAAACCCTGATAAAAGTGTGTGGGGTATAGGGCTGTCAACAAATAGTCTAAATTCGAATATATATATATTCGAATAGTTTAAAAAAAACAAATTTCAAAGGTGAAAATTAATATTCAATTTTTTTTTTTAAAGTGGGGAAAAAAACGGCCACGGTAGTAGAGGCGTGGCTGTCTGCTTTGCGAGTCGGCACACTCATTGGCGTGCTATCGTTCAGGTCCCTGGGGTTCAGGGACAGGTCACAGGAGTCGCACTGTCAGGCACAGTGCTGAAAGTTGACACGTCTTGCATGGAAGATGGCAGAAAGTGCAGAGCCCAACTCGACCGCAGCAGAGAAAACAATTTTAGCCCTCCAAAATCTAAAAAGCCATGTCTGGAAGTACAAATTGTATGCAAGCTATGTAAGATACAATTAGCATACCATGCCTAATATTATTTAACGTTAAACCGAAACATTACTAAAGTGTAGGATACTGTACTGACTGAATAGATATTGCATGAATAAAGGATCCACTGCCAAGCCCATCCTGCTTCCACTGGTTTGATTATTTACCGTTTCATGTCCAGGAAAAGTTCCATGTTTACCACAGCACAGCTCGCTCGGAGCGTTCAATATGCTGTAAAACTTAAATTAATATTAATAATATTTTTTTCAATCACTGAATGAAGCCTGCTATATTTGGGACAAGAGTCGCGACCTTAAATTGCTTGCACAAAACTCTTGATCAGCACTCAAAGTTTGTTCATTTAAACTGTTATGCACAGAGAGCTTGGGGTCAGTGGTCTTGGCTATTAGTTGATTCACTTGTTTTTGTGTAAGTAATATGTTGTCAAATATGTTTAAACTTAAACAGACTACCTATACAAGTAGTTATGTCTCTTTGTATTAATTTGTCCTGTTATTGATGTAATGAACGTAACTGACAAAATGTGCAATCGGATGTTTGAATAGTTTGAATATTCGTGTTTTTTTAGAGGGAATATTTGAAAGCCATTTTTGAGCATTTTTGACAGCCCTAGTGGGATAGCCCAGCCGGCTACCGCACAGATCTCCAGAAGCGGGACCCCCATTTGAAGGGCCAAAGAAGAGGCCATGCCCCTAGTGGAATATGCCCTCAAGGCCAAAGGTGAAGGCAAACCGTGCACCTGATAGGCTAAGGCAATCCCCTGGACCGTCTGCTTGGGCGCAGACAGCCTCCTCTTAGGAGACCCGAAGCACACTAACAGTTGGTCCAAGACTTCCGCAGATAAATTTGCAGTGCTCTTACTGGGCAGAGCAGATGAAGTCTCCCCTCTTCAGCCGACACATGAGGTGGAGGATGAAATGCCTGCAGAACCGTAGGCCGTGCCACATTAGATGGCACTTGGGCACATAGCCTGGCCTCGGATGAAGGAGGGCCTTAATTCTGCCCGGGGCAAACTCCAGGCAAGTCGGCGTTATAGCCAAGGCCTGGAGGTCCCCCATCCTTTTAAGCGAGGTGATAGCAAGGAGCAGCGTCACCTTAAATGACAGAACTCAATCTGTTGCAGACTCGAATGGTTTCAAGGGGGCCTCAGCCAGCCCTTCGAGCACCACCGCCAGATCCCAAGTTGGAACTCTGGAGCGAGTCGCAGGCCTCGTCCTCCAAGTACCACGGAGGAAACGAACGACTAAAGGGTGCCTCCCCAGAGCCCCATCACTTACAGGAGCATGAAAAGCCATAATGGCAGCTTTGGTAACCAAACTGCAGTCTGTATCCCTTTTCTACAGTTGCAAGACCCATGCAGATATATTCGGAAGGCATAACCATGCGCTGAGATAACCATGCTGGCCTCGGGCGTCAACTGAGCCTTGTTCCTCATGGGCCTCATCTAAAGAAGCAACTCGACAGGGCCGCAAGATTTGGGGTGGACACTGTGATTGCTGGAAACTGATGTGATTATAAAGTAATTATAACCAGAGGTTCTCAGTGATTTTAGTCCCGTCCGAATGTGCCATCTCGGTAATCATTACGGACAATGTCAGTAAAGATTACCGAGACTTTTACATTCTGTAAAAAGGTCTGGAAAAATGACCTTGGGTAAAACTAATCCCGTTCGAATAGACCTGCTGTAAAAATGTATGGTAAAATTCCGTCATTTCCTGTTTAAAAGTTTTTAAAAAAGCGCATTTTGCGAACTTGGAGGCGCTTGAAGCATTTGGTTGCGTTGTCGGTGGTGGGACAAATCTGTGGCAAGCTTCCAGTATTTTCCGCATATCATTTAAAGCAAAAAGAAGTTCGAAAGCACTTATTAGAGGCACAACACTTATTTTAGCTCTAGGAAAGTGTCTATTACCAACACAATCCAATCAGAATCATTAGAATGGACCTAACTGTTTATTAAAACACACATATATATTGGAGACGGAGTTCAGACTGGCGCTCAGGTTGTGTGTTTGCTCACGTGATAATGGTAACGTCATACGCACATGACGTCAAGGAGGTGCGTAAAGCGAGATCACCCACTTCTGCTACATTTACTGAGATGTCTTATCCCGTGCGAATTGGCCATTAATATTACAGACGTCCTGAGGTAAAATGACTTTACCCCCATGTCCCCATGTTAATCTAATCCCGTCCGAATAGGGCTTTAGAAATAGCCTGGCCAGCCCAGTGGGAGCACAACACTCTGATGTTAATGCTTTACAGTGCTCACAGCCAGCTTCCTTGAGAGCTGACCGAGCGTGTTGTGCTCCCAAACAGCTTACACACATAAGATGTGTGTCCCCACCCATGATGCAGCTAGGGGTGCGCACATCTTTTAAACTTTTTACTCATCATTTTCTTTTACACAGTTACTTTACTGAACTAGAAAATCAGTCTTTCAAACACACAACACACAGCACACTTGGGGAAGAGCAAAAAAGCTAGAGCTGTTGTGAACCAGCGTCCCTTTAGTCTCCCAGGAAGTTGATACTTCCTGCTTCGCTACTGTTCGGACGTTCTTGCTTACTACTCCGCACTTTGCTCTATTGCTTCTATATTTTATTTCATAATTTTAACTTCAGCAAATCAACACAGTGCTCAAACAACAAAGCTTGACTTCAGCGATAAAACTAGAAACTCTATTGACTGGACTACTACAAAAAAGTGGAATATTTCATTCGACCAGCCTTCACACTGCCATCAGCATACATTCCGGAAGGGAAAACTGAGCTGCCTACATTCAAAAGGATAAGAAAATGGCTCTTCTAGCTAAGGAATCTTCTTGCTGCACAAACTGCCACAGACTTTTACAAAGGATTGCAGTTCTTGAAACAAAGTTATTTGCGGAACCACCAAACCGGAAGAATCACACAGCAGAGCTTCATTATTAATACACTCTGCATACAGCTGGTGAATCCCATAAATGTAGTGCTAATAAACAGGTAGAGAAACAAGAAACTGACCAACACACTAATCGATGGTACAAACAGGGGGCAAGACCCAAAGGCCCTCAAGACATTAGATTGTCATGAGCTTTATACAGGTCCTTCTCAAAAAAGTAGCATATTGTGATAAAGTTCATTATTTTCCATAATGTAATGATACAAATTAAGCTCTCATATATTTTAGATGTATTGCACACCAACTGAAATATTTCAGGTCTTTTTATTGTTTTAATACTAATGATTTTGGCATATAGCTAATGAAAACCCAAAATTCTCAAAAAATTAACATATTTCATCCGACCAATAAAAGAAATGTGTTTTTAATACAAAAAAAGTCAACCTTCAAATAATTATGTTCAGTTATGCACTCAATACTTGGTTGGGAATCCTTTTGCAGAAATGACTGCTTCAATGCGTCGTGGCATGGAGGCAATCAGCCTGTGGCACTGCTAAGGTGTTATGGAGGCCCAGGATGCTTCGATAGCAGCCTTAAGCTCATCCAGAGTGTTGGGTCTTGCGTCTCTCAACTTTCTCTTCACAATATCCCACAGATTCTCTATGGGGTTCAGGTCAGGAGAGTTGGCAGGCCAATTGAGTACAGTAAAACCATGGTCAGTAAAACATTTACCAGTGGTTTTGGCACAGTGAGCAGTTGTCAGGTCGTGCTGAAAAACAAAATCTTCATCTCCATAAAGCTTTTCAGCAGATGGAAGCATGAAGTGCTCCAAAATCTCTTAATAAATAGCTGCATTGACCCTGCCCTTGATAAAACACAGTGGACCAACACCAGCAGCTGACATGGCACCCCAGACCATCACTGACTGTGGGTACTTGACACTGGACTTCAGGCATTTTTGCATTTCCTTCTCCCCAGTCTTTCTCCAGACTCTGGCACCTTGATTTCCGAATGACATGCACAATTTGCTTTCATCCGAAAAAAGTACTTTGGACCACTGAGCAACAGTCCAGTGCTGCTTCTCTGTAGCCCAAAAGTGGCTTGACCTGGGGAATGCGGCACCTGTAGCCCATTTCCTGCACACGCCTGTGCACGGTGGCTCTGGATGTTTCTACTCCAGACTCAGTCCACTGCTTCCGCAGGTCCCCCAAGGTCTGGAATCGGTCCTTCTCCACAATCTTCCTCAGGGTCCAGTCACCTCTTCTCGTTGTGCAGCGTTTTTTGCCACACTTTTTCCTTCCCACAGACTTCCCACTGAGGTGCCTTGATACAGCACTCTGGGAACAGCCAATTCGTTAAGAAATTTCTTTCTGTGTCTTACCTTCTCGCTTGAGGGTGTCAATGATGGCCTTCTGGACAGCAGTCAGGTCGGCAGTCTTACCCATGATTGCGGTTTTGAGTAATGAACCAGGCTGGGAGTTTTTAAAAGCCTCAGGTATTTTTTGCAGGTGTTTAGAGTTAATTAGTTGATTCAGATGATTAGGTTAATAGCTCGTTTAGAGAACCTTTTCATGATATGCTAATTTTTTTTAGAGTTTTTTTGTTTTCATGAGCTGTATGCCAAAATCATCAATATTAAAACAATAAAAGACCTGAAATAATTCAGTTGGTGTGCAATGAATCTAAAATATATGAAAGTTTATATTTTATTACATTATGGAAAATAATTAACTTCATCACAATATGCTATTTTTTTAGAAGGACCTGTATATTGCTGCAGTAGCATGCTCTACCCCAGACACAAGGATTGCAAACACTAGTTTCCTACCACCGTCTATACATCTCGAAAACAGATTTGAAGTATAAATGAATGTGGGTGATGAATCCCCAAATGTGATGAATGTGAAAGAACACAGATTAAAATCAGCTCACAGCTAACACTAATGCTAACAGGCACTCAAGGTCGAGCAGACAGCGGCCCTCAGCTCAGAGAGCAGCCGAGCCAAGGACTCTGATAGTGGGTGACTCCACAGTCAGAAACATTAGCAGCAGAGATACAACTGCATGCTGCCTTACACAAGCAACCATTTCTGATGTAAACAGGCAAAAAAATAATTGAGAACATTCTGATGAAACATAAGACTGCAAATCGACTAATCATTCAAGTTGGGAAGAACGATATTCAGAGAGAGCAATCAAAACTCATGAAGTCGGACTTCAATTAACTTTTTGAAACACTTAGAAAACTGAAAGTTCAGCCGTTTATCAGTGGACCACTGCCAGCAAGAGGAACAAATAGGTTCTCAAGGTTGTGTAACAACAACGACTCATGAGTTTAATGTCTCGGGGAATAATTAACTCAAAAGGGATTTAATATTCAATATTCATGAATTTATGAATATAATTTGCCAGTTGTTCATTACGTATTAAAATTTTCCGATAGGGAAAATTGTTTAATTAAATACAAGTAACCCTTTATGAAATTGCTTGAAATTATCCTACTAAGTTTGTCCTGCAAATTAGTTATAGACTTTCCAAATCAATTCTCAATAAGGGATTACTGCTTTACGAGCGCATAAGAAACATTAACTTTACTGATCAGGATAAGTTCAATATTTCAAATGGTCATACAGTTTACTTTACTAACTGTGGCAAGGGGGGCGTGGTTCAGCGAGGTCTGCAGCGGGAGAGAGGGCCGCGGGACGAGCGGTAAGTGAGTGGGTTGGACGCAGATTAATAACACCTGTCTCTTGTTCCAGTAATGAGCGCGGAGACGGGATAAAACACCAGCGGAACCGGAGACCAAGAAGAGAGAGAGTCGGACTGTTGGTGCGAGCACACAGAGACTGAGTTTACCCGGAAGCCGGAAGTGCCGCGAACCGGAAGTTATTGTTGCTTATGAGTTTGACTGAGAACACACGAAGAAGTGTGTTATTGACATTGAGAAAGAGAAAATAAAGATACGCATCAACAGTCCAGCCGACCCCTGTGTCCTCTTCCTTCCTTACTATATCGAACTTGTTACACTGGTGCCGAAACCCGGGAAGGAAGTAGGACCGCGCCGCCGCCATGACAACACCAACGCCCTCCGCCTCGCCGTTTGCGGACATCATCACCTCTCTCGCGGCCCTCCATCAGGAACAACACCAGGCCATGCTGGACCTGCGGGCGGACCAGGAGCGCCGCTTCGAGGCCATCGTCCGCGGCCAGCAAGAGGACCGCGAGAGGTTCCGGAGCTGGATCGACCGGGAGGTTCGCGCCGAAGCCGCCGGGCTCGCCAGCGCACCGGTCCACGTGCCCCTACACAAGATGGGGCCACAGGACGATCCCGAGGCCTTCATAGACCTATTTCAGAAGGCCGCAGAGGCCTGCGGGTGGCCCCGGGCACAGTGGCCGGTGCACCTCATTCCTCTGCTGACCGGAGAAGCCCAGGCGGCCGCCCAACAACTGCCGGTGGCGAACCTCCTGGAATATGAAGACCTGAAGAGGGCCATCATCCAGCGGGTCGGCCGGACCCCAGAGCAGCACCGCCAGAGGTTCCGCTCGCTGGAGTGGGGCGAGGCCGGCCGACCCTTCGCGATGGCCCAACAGCTCCGGGACGCGTGCCGCAAATGGCTATTGGCCGGTGGAAGCGACGTGGACCACATCGTCGATCTGGTGGTACTGGAGCAGTTTATCGCTCGGCTACCCAAGAAGACCGCCGAGTGGGTCCAGTGCCACCGGCCCACGTCGCTGGAGACGGCCATCCACCTGGCGGAGGACCATCTGGTGGCGTGCCCGGGGGTCGGCGCACCCCTTTTAACCTCTCGCTCTCTCTCTCCCCCCTCTGTGTCTCCCTCTCCTCCTATCCCTCTCCCCAGGTCCCGTCCTCCAGGCCCTCCTCGCGTTCCCCCCAGAGGCCGGGGTGGGATGGGCCCAGGACCGTCCGGGAGTTCGCGGGCTCCGGGGCGGGTGGCGACAATGGCTCCGGTTTCTCACCCTCCCCGCGCTCATTTTCCAACCCACTCCCCGCCGCAGGGGTGGCGGGTAAGCCTGGGCTGGCCTGCTGGCGGTGCGGTGATCCGGATCATTTTGTGGACCGATGTCCGAGGATGGACATCGGGACAATGATCCGGATCCCGGACGTCCAGCGGACCACCCCCGATCAAGCAGGAGAGTACCAAATTCCTGTAAGTATCAAGGGGGGTACATATCAGGCCTTGGTGGATTCAGGATGTAACCAAACCTCGATCCATCAAAGCCTGATGCAGCCTGGGGCATTGGATACAAGCCGTATGGTTAAGGTGCGGTGTGTGCACGGGGATGTGGTGGAATATCCGGTTGTCCCAGTCACGATACAGTTTAGGGGGAAAAAGCATAGTGTAGAGGTGGCGGTTAGTCCACACCTCCGGCATCCGCTAATTCTGGGGACAAATTGGCCCGCCTTTTCGGCGTTATTGGGGTCGTTATGCGCGGATGCCGCTTGGGAGAAGAAGGCGCGGAGGGGGGCGGCGCGAGTGCAGCTTGGGGAGACTGAGACGGGACCCTTGAGGACAGCTTCAGCGGAACCGAGCGGGGTCGAGAGACAGATTCTCTCGGACCGCGATGACTTTCCGCTGGAGCAGTCACAAGATGAGACCCTCAAAAATGCCTTCCAACAGGTCCGATCGATTGACGGTCAGTCTCTCCAACCTGCCTTGCCTGTCTCGTATCCATATTTTGCCATAGTTAAGGATCGGTTGTATCGAGTGACCCAAGACACTCAGACAAAGCTAGATACAACCCAGCTGTTAGTACCAAAGAGCCGCCGGGAAATGCTTTTCCAGGCGGCTCATTCTAACCCAATGGCGGGCCACCTGGGACAGGCGGCCACGCTGAATCGTTTAATGACCCGATTTTTTTGGCCAGGCATTCATGACAATGTGCGCAGGTGGTGCGCGTCTTGTCCGGAATGTCAGTTGGTGAATCCACTGGCCGCCCCAAAAGCGCCATTGCGCCCCCTTCCATTAATGCAGGTCCCCTTCGAGAGAATTGCGATGGACCTCATCGGGCCATTAGAGCGATCCGCACGCGGACATCGTTTTGCGCTAGTTATCGTGGACTACGCAACACGATATCCGGAAGCAGTGGCTCTCCGCAACATCTCGGCGAAGAGTGTTGCGGACGCACTGTTTCGTTTAATCTCCCGGGTGGGGATTCCGAAAGAAATCCTCACTGATCAAGGCACGGCGTTTATGTCACGCACGTTAAGCGAATTGTACGGATTATTGGGCATTAAATCCATTCGAACCAGCGTCTATCACCCACAAACAGACGGCTTGGTCGAACGATTTAATCGCACTCTTAAATCCATGATCCGTAAATTCGTACAGGAAGACGCCAAAAATTGGGATCGGTGGTTAGAACCCCTCTTATTTGCTGTGCGCGAGGTCCCGCAAGCCTCCACGGGGTTTTCCCCCTTCGAGCTTCTCTACGGTCGACAGCCACGGGGGGTGCTGGACGTCCTACGAGAAACTTGGGAGGAGGGGCCTTCGTTGGCCAAAAACGAAATTCAGTATGTCATGGACTTGCGAACAAAACTCCACACATTGGGGCGGCTATCTAGGGAGAATTTGTTGCAAGCCCAGGACCGCCAGAGCCGGTCATATAACAGGGGTACTAAACTACGCAAATTCACACCGGGAGAGAAAGTGCTCGTTCTACTCCCAACGTCGAGCTCAAAATTAATGTCAAAGTGGCAGGGGCCGTTTGAGGTCGCACGGCAGATAGGAGAGCTCGATTATGAAGTGATACGATCCGATAGGAACGGGGCACGTCAAATATACCACCTCAATCTGCTAAAAAAATGGAATGAGGTGGAATCGGTGTTGTTGGCAACGGTGATCGGGGGAGAGGATGATCTCGGGCCAGAGGCGAGCATTAAAGCGCAATCAGTCGCGTTGGCCCCTGGGGGAGATCACCTCTCACCGTTACAACTCGCTGATTTATCGAAATTGCAGGCGGAATTCGCTGACGTGTTCTCGCCCCTACCGGGACGTACCGACTTGATTCAGCACCATATCGAGACCGAGCCGGGCGTGGTCGTTCGCAGCCGGCCGTATCGCTTGCCTGAACACAAGAAAAAAGTAGTTCAGGACGAATTAGGCGCAATGCTCGACATGGGAGTAATCGAGGAGTCCAACAGTGACTGGGCGAGCCCGATAGTTTTGGTCCCCAAAACAGACGGCTCGGTCAGGTTCTGTGTGGACTACCGCAAGGTGAACGCTGTGTCGAAATTCGACGCGTATCCAATGCCGCGGGTTGACGAGTTGCTTGATCGGTTAGGCACGGCTCGATTTTATTCGACACTGGACTTAACAAAGGGCTATTGGCAGATCCCCTTGTCTCCGTTGTCCAAAGAAAAAACAGCTTTCACCACGCCGTTTGGATTACACCAATTTGTCACGCTTCCTTTCGGCTTGTTCGGGGCGCCCGCAACCTTCCAGCGACTCATGGATAGGATTTTGCGTCCCCATGCTGCATATGCTGCTGCGTACCTGGATGACATAGTGATTTATAGTCACGATTGGCAGCGGCATATGCAGCATGTGAGGGCGGTCCTGAGGTCGCTGAGGAGAGCGGGGCTCACGGCCAATCCGAAGAAGTGTGCGATTGGGCGGGTGGAAGTAAGGTATCTGGGCTTCCACTTGGGTCATGGGCAGGTGCGTCCCCAAATTGATAAGACTGCCGCAATTGCAACCTGTCCGAGGCCCAAGACCAAAAAGGAGGTAAGACAGTTCTTGGGGCTGGCGGGATATTATAGACGGTTTATACCAAATTATTCGGACCTCACCAGCCCTTTGACTGATCTTACTAGAAAGGGGCTACCAGATACGGTCCAGTGGACGGAGCCGTGTCAACAGGCTTTTACCCAAGTAAAGGCTGCTCTATGTGGCGGGCCGCTCTTACACTCCCCTGACTTTTCTCTCCCTTTCTTGTTGCAGACTGACGCGTCGGACAGGGGGCTGGGCGCAGTCCTGGCCCAGGAGGTGGAGGGGGGAGAGCGGCCGGTGCTGTACATTAGCCGTAAGCTCTCCAAGAGGGAAGCTAAGTACAGCACCATAGAAAAGGAGTGTTTGGCCATCAGATGGGCTGTTCTCACTCTCCGCTATTACCTCCTGGGGCGGGAGTTCACTCTCTGTTCGGACCACGCTCCTCTCCAATGGCTCCACCGCATGAAGGATACCAACGCGCGGATCACCCGTTGGTATCTGGCTCTTCAGCCGTTTAAGTTCAAGGTGGTCCACAGGCCGGGTGCTCAGATGGCTGTGGCCGATTTCTTCTCCAGAAATGGGGGGGGGGGGGGGGGGGGGGGGGGCTGCAGGCCGGACGGCTCCCCGGCCTGAGTCGGGCGGTGGGGGTATGTGGCAAGGGGGGCGTGGTTCAGCGAGGTCTGCAGCGGGAGAGAGGGCCGCGGGACGAGCGGTAAGTGAGTGGGTTGGACGCAGATTAATAACACCTGTCTCTTGTTCCAGTAATGAGCGCGGAGACGGGATAAAACACCAGCGGAACCGGAGACCAAGAAGAGAGAGAGTCGGACTGTTGGTGCGAGCACACAGAGACTGAGTTTACCCGGAAGCCGGAAGTGCCGCGAACCGGAAGTTATTGTTGCTTATGAGTTTGACTGAGAACACACGAAGAAGTGTGTTATTGACATTGAGAAAGAGAAAATAAAGATACGCATCAACAGTCCAGCCGACCCCTGTGTCCTCTTCCTTCCTTACTATATCGAACTTGTTACACTAACATAGTAGCATAAGCAGTTAGGTAACGTTTAGATCGCAAGTTTCATTGACTTCGTGTATGTGGCAGAATAACAGATTCAACTCATTAAATGTCTTCTGGAGGTTTAATAAACACAGACTAAAAATAACACTACAATTCACACAGAAAGTACATACTAAATATGCATCAAGAGAGTAGAAGTATAGATATTAACGAAAGAATACATAAAAGAGAATAATGAATAGACTGAAATTAGAGAGAGATAAAAGAGAGAGAGAGAGACAAAGAGAGTGAGAGAGATGGTACAAAGCATTTAGAGGTAAAAACACAGCTTTCCTTCAGTTCATCAACTAAGACCTTCACGGAGCTTGTCCCAACGGGAAAATACACACCTTCTTTACAGCAGTTTGAATTTTATAAGAAGAAGAATACTTGCATTCTTTTTGGTTTCGTTTTGGCTTCTCGCTTGTGTGTGTGTATATTTCTGCATCTCAGGTAGTTCTCTCCGAGGTCGGGAGGTGACGTAGTTTTCCTTTAGCGGCGCTTCGGGTCTACCTCCTGAAGAAGTCCGTGGGCTTAGGTTGATGGAACGAGGAACAAAGGGTTGTTGAAGACCGGATTGTAGAAAAGGAGTTTCTTGAAGAGGAGTTTTCAGAAGAGAAGAGTTCAGAGGAGAGTTTCAGAAGCGAAGAGATGAGGCCTGCTTGGAGGGCCTGCATTGGTGGCATGGCTTAAGTGTCAGCCCCCCCCCCGTGGGTGTTGGCTCCCACAGGGAGAGAGTTGGAGAAGTAAGAGCAGGAGATGTTCGGAGAAGAGAAGAGAGTAAGAGCAAGGGAGGGCATCCGAGGTCCTCCTTTTATGGTCTGGAAGAAGTCCCACCCTCCAGGGTTAGACTTAACCAATGAGAGTGTTGGGATTTCCCGGCGGGAAATTCCTCAGCAGATTTTATAGCTCTTTGTTCTGAAAGTTTGACTCAGTGGGTCTCTGAGTCTTCATACTATAATTAATGCAACAAACACACACTGCATTTTCTGAATAAGTGATATACATGGAAGTGTAAGTCGTGAAGTGAGCATTAATTTGATAGGAGACATGACATATATGAGGTTATCTGAACTAGTACTTTGTTAAGACAAAGATAAAAAAGATGCAAAATACCATACAGAAGAAACATTTTACAAAACAGTTATGTGTTTACATATAATGTCCTGGGGTGCATGTCCATTTATAGATGGTTTGTCTATAATTTGAGGCAAAAGCTCTGTGTCTTAAACTCTTTGTGTATAAGACTTCATGTGGCCGAATTCTTTTGGGTCGTAAAACATCTTATCAGATGGTTTCCAGGGTAATGAAGAATCTCCCTCTGTTGTGTTGGGGGAAGGTCTGCCACCCAGCACACAGCTTTCACAACATATTTGTTAAATGTAACTGGCGATTGTGTGTTTGATTCGCCTGAGTCGCTACAGTTGCTTGGGCTTAACACATGGCTGCAAAAAACCTGTAACATGAATGGAGTGAACTTCATTGATAACTTCAATTTTTTCTGGAGTCATAGACAACTGTTTTCATCCAATGGCTTCTATCCAAACAAACTTGGTGCAAGAGTGCTAAAGGACAATATTTATTTTTCCCTTCATCATCCTTCAGCTGTGTGTTTTAACCCACTCAATCTGATACAGAGTATGGACAACCACAGGACTTCATTTCAGCAGCTGAATGGACATGCGGCTGACACATCCCACAAGGACAATGATAACACCATGCAGCCACAACAATTGCTCATGGACAAACTCCCAGTTGAACCCTGCCCACAGAGCTCACCACAGACAGACTTTCTGGAAAATGGACAACAAAGCCAGGACAACATTATTCAGCTTCCGATAATACCAGAGCAACAGTTCCTCTCACCGGACATGTCATTCCTCTCTCCAGCATCCCTGCCTCTGAGCTTCTCAGAGAAAATGGAGGAACTGATTTTGTTGGAACTAGACTATCACACTCGATTGCTACAAGCCCCCAGATATCAACCAAAAAGCGTCGAGCCCCACAACCACCAAAGCCTGTGGGCCCAGCTCCCCCTTCTCCTGTGAGATTTCTTCGGTCACAATGCCAGGGCCCACACCCTCCTCCATCTGTTGTAGGTGAACCAAAAACAAACTGATTCCAGCTCTCACTGATGTGTCTTGGGTCCCTGCTATGATAACAGTAACTTTATCAAATGTTTACAGAACAAGTGGGAACCCAGTGTGCCTGTCTCTTTATCTATCCCAGTTGTGTTACGTGAAAGAAAGTCTAAGGCCTTGTCAGGCCTTTTAGCAAACCAATATAATCTCCTGCCTGTCACTTGTCAAAATAAGACTAATGTGGGTGACAAATAAATACTGTTAAGTTAGCACTTTTAAACATCTGTTCACTTAAGAACAAATCATTTCTAGTCAGCGACTTAATAACCACAAAGAACCTAGATGTTTTGCTTTTAAATGAAACGCAGTTAGAAGAAAACTGTAGTGCAACAGTCCTCAATGAAACAGCCCCTCCTAACTTTACTTTTATGAGTGTCTGCAGAACATTAGGGAGAGGTGGGGGTGTTGCTGCTCTTTTTAAAGATGTCTATCAATGTAAGTGTAGTGAAGCCACTTTATAAGGACATGGTGGTAAGAGTGACGCGGCCCCTTTAAGAGCGCTCCTCCGTAGGCAGAAGTGTGCACGTTAGGACATTTCTGTGTGCTTTATAGAGGGAATGCATCAACGTCACTTTCCCGCCGGAACGCCCCCTCAGGCGGGGCTGAGTGGGAGAAGAGCTGTTGCGTGACTGGAGTTAATAAAGGAAAACGCCAGTAGACCAAATGATTATCAGTTTAAACTAAAGGTTGGACCCGATATAGTGTTCCTTACAACTTACCAAAGATTTGTGTTTTCCTGACATTTTTATGAGCCTGATTTCGACATGATTATTTATAACTGATCAGTCATCACATTTTTGAGTGAATCCTGCATATGTGGATGGTTCAGTGTATTGAAGCGTGTATGTGGCTGCTTGTCACGAACGGAAAACAAAAGTTTTATTCGAATTCTGAATATATTATAGACCTGTTAATAAAAAATAAACAATTATATTGCCCAGGCAGCTCGCAAAGATTGCTCCCTTTATAATCACTAAAAGCTGTCACTCATTCAATAAAC